>NC_052341.1:3088205-3303205 GCF_016432855.1 Salvelinus namaycush | reverse complement strand
ATAAGGCTGATGTATCAGGGCCCTGTTATAAGGCTGATGTTATAGGGCCCTGTTATAAGGCTGATGTTATAGGGCCCTGATATAAGGCTGATGTTATAGGGCCCTGTTATAAGGCTGATGTTATAGGGCCCTGTTATAAGGCTGATGTTATAGGGCCCTGTTATAAAGCTGATATTGTAGGGCCCTGTTATAAGGCTGATGTTATAGGGCCCTGTTATAAGGCTGATATTGTAGGGCCCTGTTATAAGGCTGATATTGTAGGGCCCTGTTATAAGGCTGATATTGTAGGGCCCTGTTATAAGGCTGATATTGTAGGGCCCTGTTATAAGGCTGATGTTATAGGGCCCTGTTATAAGGCTGATGTTATAGGGCCCTGTTATAAGGCTGATGTTATAGGGCCCTGTTATAAGGCTGATATTGTTGGGCCCTGAAACATCAAGACTCTCTTAGAAAGGCTGATATCAAATCTATCAGAGAAGCCTCCACTAAAAACATTGTTTGGGATTTTGTGTTTAGGAAGAACAAATGAAGTCATAGTAAATTGACATTTCACAATACCTGCGGAAAAGACTGAGGGATTGTTTAAAGGTGACGTAAATCCAAGGGGGAGTTAGGGATGACCAAGGAGACTTTCGCCTTTTGGGTTGACTAACAAACTCTTTAAGTCTGCATGACAGAGCTCTTGGCACATCTGAGTCATCAGGAATTTTCTCACGAGTTCTGTATTTTATAGCTAATGAAGTGGTTGCTATGCAAGTCTTACATCACAAACTAAAGTGGTTGTTATGCAAGTCTGGCATCATAAACTAAAGTGGTTGTTTTGCAACTCTGACATCAAACTATATAATATAATATATAATAATATAATAATAGGTATTCTTTTTCCCCATGTTGACATCGTGATGCCCAGGTGAAAGTTGTTAAGGGGAAACTACACTTGAGATGCAAAAACAAATACCAAGGAAATGCTGGATTGTGTTATTTGAGAAAATGTACCACAGATGTTACTGTAGTTGAGAAGAGGGCCAGGCACTTAACTGGCAGCTTGGTAAAAGAAAAAAACACATGTTTGTACTTGTAGTGAAAAAGCCATTTATATCTGAATTAGGCCGAAACAGTTCACTCAAAAGTCACAGCCCTCGATTGTACTCAAATCAAATACTATCCTCATCTCTTTGGCAGATATGCCATTTTATTATCATTTTATTTTGTTTATAAAACCCGAGTAAGATTTACATTCAACTGCAAAGTATCAGCATTGACATGTGCTTTTCAAGGAGAGAACCATATTATCAAGAGACCATATTTCATAAACTAGTTGACCTTGAATCTTAATAAAAGATTTACAGCTAGCAGAGTCCAGCGAGAGAGAGAGAGAGCAAGAGAGCAAAAAGAGAGCGAGAGAGAGCGAGAGAAAGCGGAGAGAGGAGAGAGCGAAGAGAGAAAAGAGAGCGAAGAGAGAGGAGAGAAAGAGAGAAAGAGAGCGAAGAGAGAGAAAGGGAAGAGAGAGAGCGAAGAGAGCGAAGAGAGAGAAAGGGAAGAGAGAGAGAGAGAGTGAAGAGAGAGAGAGAGAGCGAAGAGAGAAAGAGAGGAGAGAGCGAAGAGAGAAAAGAGATCGAAGAGAGAGGAGAGAAAGAGAGCGAAGAGAGAGGAGAGAAAGAGAGAAAGAGAGCGAAGAGAGAGAAAGGGAAGAGAGAGAGCGAAGAGAGCGAAGAGAGAGAAAGGGAAGAGAGAGAGTGAAGAGAGCGAAGAGAGAGAGAGAAAGAGCGAAGAGAGAAAGAGAGAGAGAGAGAAGAGAGAAAGAGAGAGAGAGAGAGCGAAGAGAGAGAGAGAGCGAAGAGAGAAAGAGAGAGAGAGAGAGCGAAGAGAGAAAGAGAGAAAGAGAGAGAGGAGAAAGAGAGAGAGAGAGAGAGCTTTGTAACTGGGGAGTAAACAATGAATCACTGCATTACCCTGGGGTTTATCATATCTACTTGTATCATTATTGGATCCCCCCTCCCCACATCTTGTCAATATCACAATATAAAATAACTATTTCATGCTTACACAATACACTGACCTTAGTCGACCACACACAGTGAGTCAACCTATTCCAGGAGGGACTTGCAGTCTTAACTGGTCAGCTGTGGAGGAGAACAAGAAAAATATAAATCCCCCACATCTTTCAGACAAACAGCCTCCCCGAGGGCTTGGCTATAGAGATCTGTCCACCCAGCGAGGACCTGCATTCCAAATGGGACCCTGTTCCCTACATAGTGCACTACATTTGACCAACGGATCTGGGGAATAGGGTGCCATTTGGGATGCAGAGAGAGGGAGATTGATCTAACTGCTGCAGTCAAGATGATTGGCTGTATTAGGCGGTTTTCTTTTAACAGTAAATTGAAAACGTGTCAATTTGAAAGTGTATTAACACCAAGAGAAAATGGCAATGTCATGATGGTAAATGGTATAAGAGTACATATTCAATCTCTTCCTGTCCCAGTCTGCTGCTTCAAGATGTCCACCATTGTTCCTGTACCCAAGAAAGTGAAGGTAACGGAACCAAAGGACTATCGCCCCGTAGCACTCACTTCTGTCATCATGAAGTGCTTTTGAGAGAGCTAGTTTGTATCTGTATTTATTTTTTATTTTTATTTTTACTCTTCCTGGGGTCCAGCAAAAATAAGGCAGTTTATACAATTTTAAAACATTACAATACATTCACAACACACTCTGTGCCCTCAGGCCCCTACTACCACATATCTACATTACTAAATCCATGTGTATGTATAGTGCGTATGTTATCGTGTGTGTCTATGCCAATGTTTGTGTTGCTTCACAGTACCCGCTGTTCCATAAGGTGTTTTTTTAATTCTAATTCTACTGCTGCATCAGTTACTTGATGTGGAATAGAGTTCCATGTAGTCATGGCTCTACGTAGTACTGTGTGCCTCCCATAGTCTGTTCTGGACTTGGGGACTGTAAAGAGACCTCTTGTGGCATGTCTTGTGGGGTATGCATGGGTGTCTGAGCTGTGTGCCAGTAGTTTAGACAGACAGCTCGGTGCATTCAACATGTCAATACCTCATAAATCAAAGTAGTGATGAAGTCAATCTCTCCTCCACTTTCAGCCAGGAGAGATTGACATGCAAATTATTAATATTAGCTCTCTGTGTACATCCAGGGGCCAGCTGTGCTGCCCTGTTCTGAGCCAATTGATTGCAATTTTCCTAAGTCCTTTTATGTGGCACCTGACCACACGACTGAACAGTAGTCCAGGGGGGACAAAACAAGAGCCTGTAGGACCTGCCTTGTTGATAGTGTTGTTAAGAATGCAGAGCATCGCTTTATTAGAGACACACTTCTCCCCATCTTAGCTACTACTGCATCAATATGTTTTGACCGTGACAACTTGCTCAATTTCCACATTATTTAGAAGGCAAGAATACAATGCCCACTTAACCTGGAAGCCAGTCACACTGCTTCATGACACAATGCCCACTTAACCTGGAAGCCAGTCACACTGCTTCTTGACACAATGCCCACTTAACCTGGAAGCCAGTCACACTGCTTCTTGACACAATGTCCACTTAACCTGGAAGCCAGTCACACTGCTTCTTGACACAATGCCCACTTAACCTGGAAGCCAGCCTCACAAATGTGTCGGAGGAAACACTGTGCACCTGGCAACGGTGTCAGCGTGCATTGCCCCCGGCCCGCCACAGGAGTCGCTAGTGCGCGATGGGACAAGGACATCTCTGCCGGCCAAACCATCCCCTAACCCGGACGACGCTGGGCGAATTGTGCGCCGCCCCATGGGTCTCCCGGTCGCGGCCGGCTGCGACAGAGCCTGGACTCGAACCCAGAATTTCTTGTGGTACAGCTAGCACTGCGATGTTTCAAGTTCCTTGGTGTCCACATCACCAACAAACTATCATGGTCCAAACATACCAAGATAGTCGTGAAGAGGGCACGATAAAACCTTTTCCCCCCCTCAGGAGACGGAAAAGATTTGGCATGGGCCCTCAGATCCTCAAAAGGCACCATCGAGAGCATCCTGACCGGTTACATCACCGCCTGGCATGGCAACTGCTCGGCGTCTGAGTGTAAGGAACTACAGAGGGTAGTGCGAACGGCCCAGTACCTCACTGGGGCCAAGCTTCCTGCCATCCAGGAACTATTTAATAGGCGGTGTCAGAGGAAAGCCCAAAAAATTGTCAGAGACTCCAGTCACCCAAGCTATAGACTGTTTTCTCTGCTACCGCACGGCAAGCGGTACCGGAGCACCAAGTCTAGGACCAAAAGGCTCCTCAATAGCTTCGACCCCCAAGCCATAAGACTGCTGAACAATTCATAAAAATCTCCACCGGACAATTTACATTGACCCCCCCCTCTCTTGTACACTGCTGCTACTCGCTGTTTGTTTGTTTGTTATCTATGCATAGTCACTTCGCCCCCACCTACAGTTGAAGTCGGAAGTTTACATACACTTAGGTTGGAGTCATTAAAACCACTCCACAAATTTCTTGTTAACAAACTATAGTTTTAGCAAGTCGGTTAGGACATCTTCCTTGTGCATGACAAGTCATTTCTCCAACAATTGTTTACAGACAGATTATTTAACTTATAATTCACTGTATCACAATTCCAGTGAGTCAGAAGCTTACATACACTAAGTTGACTGTGCCTTTAAACAGCTTGGAAAATTCCAGAAAATGATGGCATGGCTTTAGGAGCCTCTGATAGGCTATTTGACATAATTTGAGTCAATTGGAGGTGTACCTGTGGATGTACGTCAAGGCCTACCTTCAAACTCAGTGCCTCTTTGCTTGACATCATGGGAAAATCTAAAGAAATCAGCCAAGACCTCAGAAAAAAATTGTGGACCTCCACAAGTCTGGTTCATCCTTGAGAGCAATTTCCAAAAGCCTGAAGGTACCACATTCATCTGTACAAACAATAATAAGCAAGTATAAACACCATGGGACCACGCAGCCGTCATACCGCTCAGGAAGGAGACGTGTTCTGTCTCCTAGAGATGAACGTACTTTGGTGCGAAAAGTGCAAATCAATCCCAGAACAACAGCAAAGGACCTTGTGAAGATGCTGAAGGAAACAGGTACAAAAGTATCTATATCCACAGTAAAACGAGTCCTACATCGACATAACCTGAAAGGCCGCTCAGCAAGGAAGAAGCCGCTGCTCCAAAATCGACATAAAAAAGCCAGACTACGGTTTACAACTGCACATGGGGACAAAGATTGTACTTTTTGGAGAAATGTCCTCTGCTCTGATGAAACAAAAACAGAACTATTTGGCCATAATGACCATTGTTATGTTTGGAGGAAAAAGGGGGAGGCTTGCAAGCCAAAGAAAACCATCCCAACCGTGAAGCACGGGGGTGGCAGCATCATGTTGTGGGGGTGCTTTGCTGCTGGAGGGACTGGCATGATGACTCCTTGCTGTCCCCAGTCCACCTGGCCGTGCATCTGCTCCAGTTTCAACATTTCTGCCTCCGGCTATGGAACCCTGGTGCACTTCACAAAATAGATGGCATCATGAGGTAGGAAAATTATGTGGATATATTGAAGCAACATCTCAAGACATCAGTCAGGAAGTTAAAGCTTGGTCGCAAATGGGTCTTCCAAATGGACAATGACCCCAAGCATACTTCCAAAGTTGTGGCAAAATGGCTTAAGGACAACAAAGTCAAGGTATTAGAGTGGCCATCACAAAGCCCTGACCTCAATCCCATAGAACATTTGTGGGCAGAACTGAAAAAGCGTGTGCGAGCAAGGTGGCCAAAAAATGGAAATGGGCCAAAATTCACCCAACTTATTGTGGGAAGCTTGTGGAAGGTGGTGCTGGTAAAATCCTTTGCCCTGAACACCAACGTCTTCATGTTTCTATTCCATGGATAAGAGTTTCCATCGTATTAGCCATAAGGAGTAACATAAAAAGATGATGTCCTACACTGAGTAACCTCTCTCCCCCTCGCTTCCCTCTGTCTCTCCCCCTCGCTTCCCTCTGTCTCCCCCCCCCTCTTCCCCCCTCTCTTCCCTCTGTCTCCCCCCGGTATTTTCTCTCTCCTCTAGATGACTCATGAAAACCTCCTCTCTATCCCTCTCTCCCCTCTGTCTCCCCCCTCTCTTCCCTCTGTCCCCCCCCGGTATTTCCTCTCTCCTTAAGATGACTCATCAGCTCCTCTTCCACTACTCTCCCCTCAAAAAGAAAAACAGGGAGTAGATTATTTACACAAGGTAATAATTCAACATTTGCTCTTCTTAGTCTCTTCCGGAAGAAAAACCCATTCACAAAAGTCCTCTTCATCCCCCTTTGATGTTAGCCAATCGGACGGGATGAGTGCCCTAATATCCCCATCAAGTGATTCCACAGAAAGAACAAGCCGCCGTTAATCAATGGCTAGATTGCATTGGTCTTGTTGACACGCTTGCCGGTCGGTAACGACTAATGGTAGTGGTCCATTAGTCCTCCGGGTGTCTGAGTGCCACACAGAGATAATTCAACTCTAATGACCACCCCAGCACCCACTCCCCTCTCCTTCTGGCCTAGCACACCACCCCAGCACCCACTCCCCTCTCCTTCTGGCCTAGCACACCTCCCCTCTCCTTCTGGCCTAACACCCACTCCCCTCTCCTTCTGGCCTAGCGAGCCACCCACTCCCCTCTCCTTCTGGCCTAGCGAGCCACCCTGACACCCACTCCCCTCTCCTTCTGGCCTAGCGAGCCACCCCGACACCCACTCCCCTCTCCTTCTTGCTTAGCGAGACACCCACTCCCCTCTCCTTCTGGTCTAACACACCACCCCAGCACCCACTCCCCTCTCCTTCTGGCCTAGCGAGCCACCCCGACACCCACTCCCCTCTCCTTCTTGCTTAGCGAGACACCCACTCCCCTCTCCTTCTGGCCTAGCGTGCCACCCACTCCCCTCTCCTTCTCGCCTAGCGAGCCACCCCGACACCCACTCCCCTCTCCTTCTGGCCTAGCGTGCCACCCACTCCCCTCTCCTTCTGGCCTAGCGAGCCACCCACTCCCCTCTCCTTCTTGCTTAGCGAGACACCCACTCCCCTCTCCTTCTTGCTTAGCGAGACACCCACTCCCCTCTCCTTCTCGCCTAGCGAGCCACCCCGGCTTTTTAATTGCCTTGTTTGCGTTTAAACAGCTTACAAATCACAAGGTCACTAGGAAAGGAAGGACAACATGATCAAACGTTCCGTCGCCAATCAGTGGAGGAGAAACGGCAAATCGCTAATCCTCCCTCTCTCTCTCCTTTCCTCTCTCCCCTCCCCTCCTCTTCTCTTCTCTCCCCTCCTCTCCTCTCCTCTCCTCTCTCAGGGAGTAGGGGACACTGTAAAGGATCAGGTAATTATCTCAGCTCCAAATACAGGGATAGGCACATCTGAAGAGGGCCAAGCAGCTCCATCTAGTAACACAACACACACACACACACACACACACACACACACGGGGGACAAATACTGTCAAAAGACTTGGATAAGCCTAGTTTCAACAGCTTGGCATCTGAAGTAGAGAGCAGAGACTGGTTCTAGAATGATTAGATTCCTCTCTGAGCCAGTGTTTGTTGTATTGGTAGTCTGCAGACAGCTTTCTCCTTTATATTATGTGTATCTGGTATAGTACTAGGCCACTAGCTATCTTTCTCATTCCTGCTTTATGTTTAAAGCCTCTTTTTTAATGGTTGCTCACAATGTAAAACATTTGGATTTCTGTTTGTAAATGAAAAGCGCTGTACAAATAAAATATATAGTACAGAGGTGGCAGGGCTGATGCACAGTAATGGATTCCATAGGTCATACAGGGGAGAGCGAGGTCATAGGTCATACAGGGGAGAGCGAAGTCATAGGTCATACAGGGGAGAGCGAGGTCATAGGTCATACAGGGGAGAGCGAGGTCATAGGTCATACAGGGGAGAGCGAGGTCATAGGTCATACAGGGGAGAGCGAGGTCATAGGTCATACAGGGGAGAGCGAGGTCATAGGTCATACAGGGGGAAAGCGAGGTCATAGGTCATACAGGGGGAAAGCGAGGTCATAGGTCATACAGGGGGAAAGCGAGGTCATAGTACATACAGGGGACAGCGAGGTCATAGGTCATACAGGGGACAGGGAGAGAGGTCATAGGTCATACAGGGGAGAGCGAGGTCATAGGTCATACAGGGGAGAGCGAGGTCATAGGTCATACAGGGGAGAGCGAGGTCATAGGTCATACAGGGGAAAGCGAGGTCATAGTACATACAGGGGACAGTGAGGTCATAGGTCATACAGGGGACAGGGAGAGTGGTCATAGGTCATACAGGGGAGAGCGAGGTCATAGGACATACAGGCGACAGCGAGGTCATAGGACATACAGGGGACAGCGAGGTCATAGGTCATGCAAGGGAGAAAACAGCTTGGGGATGTGATGAAAGGAGGGGTTAGTCCCAAATGGTGCCCTATTCCCTATAGCATGGGTATTCAACTCTGACCCTACGGGGTCCGGAGCCTGTTGCTTCCCTACGGGGTCCGGTGCCTGCTGCTTCCCTACGGGGTCCGGAGCCTGCTGCTTCCCTACGGGGTCCGGAGCCTGCTGCTTCCCTACGGGGTCCGGAGCCTGCTGCTTCCCTACGGGGTCCTGAGCCTGCTACTTTCCTACGGGGTCCGGAGCCTGCTGCTTCCCTACGGGGTCCGGAGCCTGCTGCTTCCCTACGGGGTCCGGAGCCTGCTGCTTCCCTACGGGGTTCGGAGCCTGCTGCTTCCCTACGGGGTCCGGAGCCTGCTGCTTCCCTACGGGGGCCGGAGCCTGCTGCTTCCCTACGGGGGCCGGAGCCTGCTGCTTCCCTACGGGGGCCGGAGCCTGCTGCTTCCCTACGGGGTCCGGAGCCTGCTGCTTCCCTACGGGGGCCGGAGCCTGCTGCTTCCCTACGGGGTCCGGAGCCTGCTGCTTCCCTACGGGGTCCGGAGCCAAGTTAGTGATGGGAGGAGAGGATGATGGGAGGAGGAGAGGATGATGGGAGGAGAGGATGATGGGAGGAAAGGAGAGGGTGTGGGGGGAGGCAAGGAGAGGATGATGGGAGGAGGAAAGGTGAGGGTGATGGGAGGAGGGAAGGAGAGGGTGATGGGAGGAGGGAAGGAGAGGGTGATGGGAGGAGGAAAGGAGAGGGTGATGGGAGGAGGAAAGGAGCGGGTGATGGGAGGAGGGAAGGAGGGGGTGATGGGAGGAGGGAAGGAGAGGGTGATGGGAGGAGGAAAGGAGGAAAGGGTGATGGGAGGAGGAAAGGGTGATGGGAGGAGGAAAGGGTGATGGGAGGAGGAAAGGAGAGGGTGATGGGAGGAGGCAAGGAGAGGGTGATGGGAAGGAGAGGGTGATGTGGAATATTGTTGTTTTTCCCCACAATTAAATGATTTGTCAAAGCCTTCACAAAGGTTACTCAGTTTATCTGTTTCAAATCGATAGTCTGGTCTCAGGGTGAAGGCTTGTCCTGACACCCAGACAGCATCATTAACTATTCTGCTAGCTATCCCTGCTGCCTTCACTGGGATAGCTATCCCTGCTGCCTTCACTGGGATAGCTATCCCTGCTGCCTTCACTGGGATAGCTATCCCTGCTGCCTTCACTGGGATAGCTATCCCTGCTGCCTTCACTGGGATAGCTATCCCTGCTGCCTTCACTGGGATAGCTATCCCTGCTGCCTTCACTGGGATAGCTATCCCTGCTGCCTTCACTGGGATAGCTATCCCTGCTGCCTTCACTGGGATAGCTATCCCTGCTGCCTTCACTGGGATAGCTACCCTGCTGCCTTCACTGCTGCTCAAGGTTGAGTCCTTTCTTAATTCAAATCAATGATTATCCTCCCCACCTCCCCTTCGCCTCCCTCCCTCCCCATCGCCTCCCTCCCTCCCCACCTCCCCTTCGCCTCCCTCCCTCCCCTTCGCCTCCCTCCCCACCTCCCCTTCGCCTCCCTCCCTCCCCGCCTCCCCATCGCCTCCCTCCCCTTCGCCTCCCCTTCGCCTCCCTCCCTCCCCTTCGCCTCCCTCCCTCCCCTTCACCCTCTCAGAAAAATATGTGCTTTTTATTCAATGCCTGTAGTGTAGTGATTGTCTCTTCTGTCTGTTGTAACCACTGAGAAAGCATCACAGTGAATATAATCTCATAAACAGGATAGAACATTAGGATGGAATACTAGTTGCTGTTTAAAGTACCAATCTTATATGTATGATGTTTGATGTATGATTTAAAGTACGCTTTGTTTCTGACTGTCATCTGACAGACACAAACTCCAAAAATTGCAACGAGGGGGTGAATGTTTATCCTAATAATATTATTATCAACAAGGGCTTTGTCCCAAATAGTGCTCTATTCCTTTAACACTGGACCAGGGCCTGTCATGCCAAATAGTGCTCTATTCCTTTAACATTGGACCAGGGCCTGTCATGCCAAATAGTGCTCTATTCCTTTAACATTGGACCAGGGCCTGTCATGCCAAATAGTGCTCTATTCCTTTAACATTGGACCAGGGCCTGTCATGCCAAATAGTGCTCTATTCCTTTAACACTGGACCAGGGCCTGTCATGCCAAATAGTGCTCTATTCCTTTTAACATTGGACCAGGGCCTGTCATGCCAAATAGTGCTCTATTCCTTTAACATTGGACCAGGGCCTGTCATGCCAAATAGTGCTCTATTCCTTTAACACTGGACCAGGGCCTGTCATGCCAAATAGTGCTCTATTCCTTTTAACATTGGACCAGGGCCTGTCATGCCAAATAGTGCTCTATTCCTTTAACACTGGACCAGGGCCTGTCATGCCAAATAGTGCTCTATTCCTTTTAACACTGGACCAGGGCCTGTCATGCCAAATAGTGCTCTATTCCTTTAACATTGGACCAGGGCATGCCATGCCAAATAGTGCTCTATTCCTTTAACACTGGACCAGGGCCTGTCATGCCAAATAGTGCTCTATTCCTTTAACATTGGACCAGGGCATGCCATGCCAAATAGTGCTCTATTCCTTTAACATTGGACCAGGGCATGCCATGCCAAATAGTGCTCTATTCCTTTAACATTGGACCAGGGCATGCCATGCCAAATAGTGCTCTATTCCTTTAACATTGGACCAGGGCATGCCATGCCAAATAGTGCTCTATTCCTTTAACATTGGACCAGGGCCTGTCATGCCAAATAGTGCTCTATTCCTTTAACATTGGACCAGGGCATGCCATGCCAAATAGTGCTCTATTCCTTTAACATTGGACCAGGGCATGCCATGCCAAATAGTGCTCTATTCCTTTAACATTGGACCAGGGCATGCCATGCCAAATAGTGCTCTATTCCTTTAACATTGGACCAGGGCCTGTCATGCCAAATAGTGCTCTATTCCTTTAACACTGGACCAGGGCCTGTCATGCCAAATAGTGCTCTATTCCTTTAACATTGGACCAGGGCATGCCATGCCAAATAGTGCTCTATTCCTTTAACATTGGACCAGGGCATGCCATGCCAAATAGTACTCTATTCCTTTAACACGTTTTCTTCGCCATTTCTAAAACGTAGTAACGTTTAAGACATGGATTTAATGTTGTCATGTTAACAAGGTACCCAAAAGTAGTTGGAATTCATGTTTTCATTTTATTAGATAAAACAGAACTTGTTTAAACAGCAAAAGTGTAGTGGAAATCAGCCTTGTTTAAATAGTGATGATGAAAAGAATGTCATTTAGTCTGTAACGATCTCCAAAACTCTAATCATTAGGTCATCACACCGTTGATATAGCAACAGACTCTAACAGTTTCTGGAATCCCATTGTGACGCAGAGGGGGACATTATTTGGCATGACAGGCCCTGGTCCAGTGTTAAAAGGAATAGAGCACTATTTGGCATGACAGGCCCTTAGGGAATAGGCTGCCATTTTGGACAGAGCCCTGAGCCCAGGTATCTCGATCCCTCCATTCAATCCTACTGAATTTGAATGATTCATGTCTGACAGAGTACAGATGGAGCCAACCAGCCAGCCAGCCAGCCAGCCAGCCAGCCAGCCAGCCAGCCAGCCAGCCAGCCAACCTCCAGACATAAGCCTTGTACACAACAGCAATAGACTAGGATGCTAATTAACGCACTAAGTAATTACATGGTAATAATGGCTGAATAATTGCATTAAAATGTATAAACAACAAATATTCACGGCAGGCAGAGTTCTAATAATATTCAGTCCATCCAGGCAGCGGGCCCGTTAGCTAGCGTTAATACGACTGGTCTTGTTCTTAATTAAGCAGCACTTGAGGATTACTGAGAACATTTGGTCATGGGGGATGAGTTAACGTCGTCACTGACGCTACCCGCCACCGGTTTAGACTGCATTCTGTAGAGGGGGAGAGTAGTGTTGTTGTCACTGGGTGGGGAGTGTGTGTGTGTGGGGGGAACTATGTGTGTATGGTGTGTATTTATGTGTGTGTGTGTGGGACGACTACGTGTGTGTGTGTGTGGGGGGGTGGACTATGTATTTGTGTGTTGGGGGAGGAGTGTGTGTGTGTGTGGGGGGGAAGGAGTGTGTGTGTGTGGGGGGGGGGAAGGAGTGTGTGTGTGTGTGGGGGGGGAGTGTGTGTGTATGGTGTGTATTTATGTGTGTGTGTGTGTGTATATATATATATATAAATACACATGTTTCTATGTTGGTGGGTAAAAAATGTGAAGTCGTCTCCAGGGAGGACTGAAAAGCAGCCTGAATACAAAGCCTTTGGGACCTCTCCTCCTTCCGCCATCTTGGAAGGTGCTGACGGCATCCTGGGGATTCATAATGCTGTGTGTGTTTAATACAGCTCTCCTGCTGGGGCTGGCAGAGTACACTTTAAACACACAGGGAGAGTTTTACACCAGTCAGGGCTCCAACCCCCCTCTCCATACAGCACTACTATACTACACCCCCCTCCATACAGCCATACTATACTACACCCCCTCCATACTACACCCCCTCCATACAGCACTACTATACTACACCCCCCTCCATACAGCACTACTATACTACCCCCCCTCCATACATCACTACTATACTAAACACCCCCTCCATACAGGCTACTATACTACACACCCCCTCCATACAGCGCTACTATACTACACACCCCCTCCATACACCACTACTATACTATCCCCCTCCATACATCACTACTATACTAAACACCCCCTCCATACAGGCTACTATACTACACACCCCCTCCATACACCACTACTATACTATCCCCCTCCATACAGCACTACTATACTACACCCCTTCCATACAGCACTACTATACTACACCCCCCTCCATACAGCGCTACTATACCACACCCCCTCCATACAGCACTACTATACTACACCCCCTCCATACAGCACTACTATACTACACCCCCTCCATACAGCACCACTATAATACACCCCCCCTCCATACAGCACTACTATACTACACCCCCCATCCATACAACACTACTATACTACACCCCCCTCCATACAGCGCTACTATACCACACCCCCTCCATACAGCACTACTATACTACACCCCCTCCATACAGCACTACTATACTACACCCCCTCCATACAGCACCACTATAATACACCCCCCCTCCATACAGCACTACTATACTACACCCCCCATCCATACAGCACTACTATACTACACCCCCTCCATACAGCACTACTATACTACACCCCCTCCATACAGCGCTACTATACCACACCGCCTCCATACAGCACTACTATACTACACCCCCCTCCAGACAGCACCACTATACTACACCCCCCCTCCATACAGGACTACTATACTACACCCCATCTCCATACAACACTACTATACTACACCCCCTCCATACAGTACTACACCCCCCTCCATACAAAACTACTATACTACCCCCCTCCATACAGCGCTACTATACTACACCCCCTCCATACAGCACTACTATACTACACCCCCCCACCTCCATGCAGCACTACTATACTACACCCCCCCCCCACCTCCATGCAGCACTACTATACTAAACCCCCCCTGCATACAGTACTACTATACTACGCCCCCCCATACAGCACTACTATACTACACCCCCCCTCCATACAGCACTACTATACTACACCCCCCCCCCCCCAAACAGCACTACTATACTACACCCCCCCTCAATACAGCACTACTATACTACACCCCCCTCCATACAGCACTACTATACTACACCCCCCCTCCATACAGCACTACTATACTACACCCCCTCCATACAGCACTACTACAATACACCCCCATCCATATAGCACTACTACACTACACCCCCAATCCATACAGCACTACACCCCCCATCCATGCAGCACTACTATACTACAATCCCCCCTCCATACAGCACTACTATACTACACCCCCCCTCCACACAGCACTACTATACTACACCCCCTCCATACAGCATTACACCCCCCCTCCATACAGCACTACTATACAACACCCCCTCCATACAGCATTCCACCCCCATCCATACAACACTACTATACTACACCCCCTCCATACAGCACTACAATACTACACCCCCCTCCATACAGCACTACTATACTACACCCCCCCCCTCCATACAGCACTACTATACTACACCCCCCCCCTCCATACATCGCTACTATACTACCACCCCTCCATACAGCACTACTATACTGCACCCCCCCTACATACAGCACTACTATACTACACCCCCTCCATACAGCACTACACCCCCACATCCATGCAGCACTACTATACTACACCCCCCTCCATACAGCACTACTATACTACACTCCCCCTCCACACAGCACTACTATACTACACCCCCTCCATACAGCATTACACCCCCCCTCCATACAGCACTACTATACTACACCCCCCCCCCTCCGTACAGCACTACTAGACTACACCCCCCCCTCCATACAGCACTACACCCCCCCATCCATACAGCACTACTATACTACACCCCCCCCCCTCCATACAGCACTACTATACTACACCCCCCCCTCCATACAACACTACTATACTACACCCCCTCTCCATACAATGCTACTATACTACACCCCCCCCCTCCACACAGCACTACTATACTACACCCCCTCCATACAGCACTACTATACTACACCCCCCCTCCATACAGCACTACTATACTATGCCCCCCCCTCCATACAACACTGCTATACTACACCCCCCCTCCATACAGCACTACTATACTATGCCCCCCCCTCCATACAACACTGCTATACTACACCCCCCCCTCCATACAGCACTGCTATACTACACCCCCCTCCAGACAGCACCACTATACTACACCCCCCCCCTCCATACAGCACTACTATACTACACCCCCCTCCATACAGCACCACTATACTACACCCCCCTCCATACAGCACTACTATACTGCCACCCCTCCATACAGCATTACACCCCCCCTCCATATAGCACTACTATACTACACCTCCCTCCACACAGCACTACTATACTACACCCCCCTCCATACAGCACTACTATACTACACACCCCCTCCATACAGCGCTACTACACTACACCCCCCTCCAGACAGCACCACTATACTACACCCCCCCCTCCATACAGCACTACTATACTACACCCCCCTCCATACAGCACTACTATACTACACCCCCCTCCATACAGCACTACTATACTGCCACCCCTCCATACAGCACTACTATACTGCCACCCCTCCATACAGCATTACACCCCCCCTCCATATAGCACTACTATACTACACCTCCCTCCACACAGCACTACTATACTACACCCCCCTCCATACAGCACTACTATACTACACCTCCCTCCACACAGCACTACTATACTACACCCCCCTCCATACAGCACTACTATACTATGCCCCCCCCCTCCATACAACACTGCTATACTACACACCCCCTCCATACAGCACTGCTATACTACACCCCCCTCCATACAGCACTACTATACTATGCCCCCCCTCCATACAACACTGCTATACTACACCCCCCCCCCCTCCATACAGCACTACACCCCCCTCCATACAGCACTGCTATACTACACCCCCCTCCACACAGCACTACTATACTACACCCCCCCCCCCTCCATACAGCACTACTATACTACACCCCTTCCATACAGCACTACTATACTACACCCCCCTCCATACAGCACTGCTATACTACACCCCTTCCACACAGCACTACTATACTACACCCCCCCCCCTCCATACAGCACTACTATACTACACCCCATCCATACAGCACTACTATACTACACCCACTCCATACAGCACTACACCCCCCTCCATACAGCACTGCTATACTACACCCCCCTCCATACATCACCACTATACCCCCCCCCCTCCATACAGCACTACACCCCCCTCCATACAGCACTACTATACTACACCCCCATCCATACAGCACTACTATACTACACCCCCCCCTCCATACAGCACTACTATACTACACCCCCTCCATACAGTGCTACTATACTACACCCCCTCCATACAGCACTACTATACTACACCCCCCATCCATACAGCACTACTATACTACACCCCCCCCCTCCATACAGCACTACTATACTACACCCCCCTCCACACAGCACTACTATACTACACCCCCCCCCTCCATACAGCACTACTATACTACACCCCTTCCATACAGCACTACTATACTACACCCCATCCATACAGCACTACTATACTACACCCACTCCATACAGCACTACACCCCCCTCCATACAGCACTGCTATACTACACCCCCCTCCATACATCACCACTATACACCCCCCTCCATACAGCACTGCTATACTACACCCCCTCCATACAGCACTACTATACTACACCCCCCTCCATACAGCACTACTATACTACACCCCTTCCATACAGCACTACTATACTACACCCCCCCCCCTCCACGCAGCGCTACTATACTACACCCCCTCCATACAGCACTACTATACTACACCCCCTCCATACAGCACTACTATACTACACCCCCTCCATACAACACTGCTATACTACACCCCCCCCCCTCCATACAGCACTACTATACTACACCCCCATCCATACAGCACTACTATACTACACCCCCTCCATACAGAACTACTATACTACACCCCCATCCATACAGCACTACTATACTACACCCCCCTCCATACAGCACTACTATACTACACCCCCTCCATACATCACTACTATACTACACCCCCAGCCATACAGCACTACTATACTACACCCCTTCCATACAGCAGTACGATACTACACCCCCCATCCATACAACACTACTATACTACACCCCCCCTCCATACAGCACTACTATACTACACCCCCTCCATACAGCGCTACTATACTACACCCCATCCATACAGCACTACTATACTACACCCCCTCCATACAGCACCACTATAATACCCCCACCTTCATACAGCACTACTATACTACACCCCCTCCATACAGCACTACTATACTACACCTCCCCTCCATACAGCACTACTATACTACACCCCCATCCATACAACACTACTATACTACACCTCCCCTCCATACAACACTACTATACTACACCCCCCATCCATACACTACTATACTACACCCCCATCCATACAACACTACTATACTACACCCCCCATCCAAACAACACGACTATACTACACCCCCTCCATACAGCACTACTATACTACACCCCCCTCCATACATCACTACTATACTACACCCCCCTTCATACAGCACTACTATACTACACCCCCTCCATACAGCACCACTATAATACACCCCCCTCCATACAGCACTACTATACTACACCCCCTCCATACAGCACCACTTTACACCCCCCCTCCATACAGCACTACACCCCCCCCTCCATACAGCACTACTATAATACACCCAAACCATACAGCACTACTATACTACACACCCCCTCCATACAGCGCTACTACACTACACCCCCCTCCAGACAGCACCACTATACTACACCCCCCCCTCCATACAGCACTACTATACTACACCCCCCTCCATACAGCACCACTATACTGCCACCCCTCCATACAGCATTACACCCCCCCTCCATATAGCACTACTATACTACACCTCCCTCCACACAGCACTACTATACTACACCCCCCTCCATACAGCACTACTATACTACACACCCCCTCCATACAGCGCTACTACACTACACCCCCCTCCAGACAGCACCACTATACTACACCCCCCCTCCATACAGCACTACTATACTACACCCCCCTCCATACAGCACTACTATACTACACCCCCCTCCATACAGCACTACTATACTGCCACCCCTCCATACAGCATTACACCCCCCCTCCATATAGCACTACTATACTACACCTCCCTCCACACAGCACTACTATACTACACCCCCCTCCATACAGCACTACTATACTACACCTCCCTCCACACAGCACTACTATACTACACCCCCCTCCATACAGCACTACTATACTACACCCCCCCCTCCATACAGCACTACACCCCCCTCCATACAGCACTACTATACTACACCCCCATCCATACAGCACTACTATACTACACCCCCCCCTCCATACAGCACTACTATACTACACCCCCTCCATACAGTGCTACTATACTACACCCCCTCCATACAGCACTACTATAC
This sequence comes from Salvelinus namaycush, assembly GCF_016432855.1. Taxonomy (NCBI): domain Eukaryota; kingdom Metazoa; phylum Chordata; class Actinopteri; order Salmoniformes; family Salmonidae; genus Salvelinus; species Salvelinus namaycush. The sequence goes on along the minus strand of NC_052341.1, from coordinate 3,284,592 downwards.
TACACCCCCCATCCATACAGCACTACTATACTACACCCCCCCCCCTCCATACAGCACTACTATACTACACCCCCCTCCACACAGCACTACTATACTACACCCCCCCCCCCCCCTCCATACAGCACTACTATACTACACCCCCCTCCATACAGCACTACTATACTGCCACCCCTCCATACAGCATTACACCCCCCCTCCATATAGCACTACTATACTACACCTCCCTCCACACAGCACTACTATACTACACCCCCCTCCATACAGCACTACTATACTACACCTCCCTCCACACAGCACTACTATACTACACCCCCCTCCATACAGCACTACTATACTACACCCCCCCCTCCATACAGCACTACACCCCCCTCCATACAGCACTACTATACTACACCCCCATCCATACAGCACTACTATACTACACCCCCCCCTCCATACAGCACTACTATACTACACCCCCTCCATACAGTGCTACTATACTACACCCCCTCCATACAGCACTACTATACTACACCCCCCATCCATACAGCACTACTATACTACACCCCCCCCCTCCATACAGCACTACTATACTACACCCCCCTCCACACAGCACTACTATACTACACCCCCCCCCCCCCCTCCATACAGCACTACTATACTACACCCCTTCCATACAGCACTACTATACTACACCCCATCCATACAGCACTACTATACTACACCCACTCCATACAGCACTACACCCCCCTCCATACAGCACTGCTATACTACACCCCCCCCTCCATACATCACCACTATACACCCCCCCCCCCTCCATACAGCACTACACCCCCCTCCATACAGCACTACTATACTACACCCCCATCCATACAGCACTACTATACTACACCCCCCCCCTCCATACAGCACTACTATACTACACCCCCCTCCAGACAGCACCACTATACTACACCCCCTCCATACATCACTACTATACTACACCCCCAGCCATACAGGACTACTATACTACACCCCCCCTCCATACAGGACTACTATACTACACCCCATCTCCATACAACACTACTATACTACACCCCCTCCATACAACACTACTATACTACACCCCATCTCCATACAACACTGCTATACTACACCCCCCCCCCCCTCCATACAACACTGCTATACTACACCCCCCCCCCCCCCTCCATACAACACTGCTATACTACACCCCCCCCCCCCCCCCCCCCTCCATACAGCACTGCTATACTACACCCCCCTCCATACAGCACTACTATAATACACCCCCTCCATACAGGACTACTATACTACCCCCCCCCCCCCCACCTCCATACAGCACTACTATACTACACCCCTTCCATACAGCACTACTATACACCCCCCCTCCATACAGCACTACTATAATACACCCAAACCATACAGCACTACTATACTACACACCCCCTCCATACAGCGCTACTATACTACACCCCCCCTCCATACAACACTACTATACTACACCCCCCTCCAGACAGCACCACTATACTACACCCCCCCTCCATACAGCACTACTATACTACACCCCCCTCCAGACAGCACCACTATACTACACCCCCCCTCCATACAACACTACTATACTACACCCCCCTCCATACAGCACTACTATACTACACCCCCCTCCAGACAGCACCACTATACTACACCCCCCCTCCATACAGGACTACTATACTACACCCCATCTCCATACAACACTACTATACTACACCCCCTCCATACAACACTACTATACTACACCCCATCTCCATACAACACTGCTATACTACACCCCCCCCCCCCTCCATACAACACTGCTATACTACACCCCCCCCCCCCTCCATACAACACTGCTATACTACACCCCCCCCCCCCCCCCTCCATACAGCACTGCTATACTACACCCCCCTCCATACAGCACTACTATAATACACCCCCTCCATACAGGACTACTATACTACCCCCCCCCCCCCCCACCTCCATACAGCACTACTATACTACACCCCTTCCATACAGCACTACTATACTACACCCCCCCCCCCCCCTCCATACAGCACTACTATACTACACCCCTTCCATACAGCACTACTATACTACACCCCATCCATACAGCACTACTATACTACACCCCCTCCATACAGCACTACACCCCCCTCCATACAGCACTGCTATACTACACCCCCCTCCATACAGCACCACTATACACCCCCCCTCCATACAGCACTACACCCCCCTCCATACAGCACTACTATACTACACCCCCCCCCTCCATACAACACTGCTATACTACACCCCCCCCCCCCCCCCCCCCCCCCTCCCTCCATACAGCACTACTATAATACACCCCCTCCATACAGGACTACTATACTACACCCCCCCCCCCCCCCACCTCCATACAGCACTACTATACTACACCCCTTCCATACAGCACTACTATACTACACCCCCCCCCCTCCATACAGCACTACTATACTACACCCCTTCCATACAGCACTACTATACTACACCCCATCCATACAGCACTACTATACTACACCCCCTCCATACAGCACTACACCCCCCTCCATACAGCACTGCTATACTACACCCCCCTCCATACAGCACCACTATACACCCCCCCTCCATACAGCACTACACCCCCCTCCATACAGCACTACTATACTACACCCCCATCCATACAGCTCTACTATACTACACCCCTCCATACAGAGCTACTATACTACACCCCCAGCCATACAGCACTACTATACTACACCCCTTCCATACAGCACTACTATACTACACCCCCATCCATACAGCACTACTATACTACACACCCCCCCCTCCATACAGCACTACTATACTACACCCCCTCCATACATCACTACTATACTACACCCCCAGCCATACAGCACTACTATACTACACCCCTTCCATACAGCACTACTATACTACACCCCCCATCCATACAACACTACTATACTACACCCCCCCTCCATACAGAACTACTATACTACACCCCCTCCATACAGTGCTACTATACTACACCCCCTCCATACAGCACTACTATACTACACCCCCCTCCATACAATGCTACTATACTACACCCCCACACCTCTAACTGGGTAGGGAGACATACACCACCACAACATACGTGAGGATGATATCTCTAGCCATCGGCCCGCATCCCAAATGGCCCCCTAATCCCCATATAGTGTAATGGTGAAAAGCAGTACACTATATAAAGGGCACCATATTCCCTTTATACTGCACTACTTTTGAACAGATCCCTATGGGTCCTAGTGAAAAGTAGTGCACTATATAAAGGGCACCATATTCCCTTTATACTGCACTACTTTTGAACAGATCCCTATGGGTCCTAGTGAAAAGTAGTGCACTATATAAAGGGCACCATATTCCCTTTATACTGCACTACTTTTGAACAGATCCCTATGGGTCCTAGTGAAAAGTAGTGCACTATATAAAGGGCACCATATTCCCTTTATACTGCACTACTTTTGAACAGATCCCTATGGGTCCTAGTGAAAAGTAGTGCACTATATAAAGGGAAGAGGGTGCTATTTGGGACGCAGACAGAGGATGAAAAAGAAACATAGCTGTGAGGAAGAGCATGTTATACATGTGCTATTGAGACACCCACATGGTAATTACACACCAGAACGCCCCATATAAAATGTGGGTTTATTATTATTCCACCTCTCATGACTTCAGTGATGTTGGTGTTTGGTTTGTTGTTCTGGCGCCACCTGCTGGTGGCATCACTACTATAGCTTCTGGCGCCACCGGGGGGGTATCACTACTATAGCAGAACAACAGGGCTTGTTTTCTTTTTTTGGTGGAGGGGGGGTTCAGTATCTCAGCCTAAATATTGCAGATACATTGATGGACGCTACAATCTAATTGTCTGCATCACTTCCATTCCCCATATATTTTTTTGCATATGCACACACACATATGGACACACCTACTCATTCAAGCGTTTTTCTTTATTTTTACTAGTTTCTACATCAAAACTGGAAAATAACACATGGAATCATGTAGTAACCAAAAAAAGTGTTAAACAAATCAAAATAAAGTTGAAGTCAGAAGTTTACATACACTTAGGTTGGAGTCATTAAAACTCGTTCTTCAACCACTCCACAAATTTCTTGTTATCAAACTATAGTTTTGGCAAGTCGGTTAGGACATCAAATTTGCATGACACAAGTACTTTTTCCAACAATTGTTTACAGACAGAATATTTCCCTGTATCACAATTCCAGTGGGTCAGAAGTTTACACACTAAGTTGACTGTGCCTTTAAATGGCTTGGAAAATTCCAGAAAATTATGTCATGGCTTTAGAAGCTTCTGATCATTTGAGTCAATTGGAGGTGTACCTGTGGATGTATTTCAAGGCCTACCTTCAAACTCAGTGCCTCTTTGCTTGACATCATGGGAGAATCAAAAGAAATGAGCCAATACCTCAGAAAAAGAATTGTAGACCTCCACAAGTCTGATTCATCCTTGGGAGCAATTTACAAACTCCTGAATGTACCACGTTCATCTGTACAAACAATAGTACGCAAGTATAAACACCACGCAGCCGTCATACCGCTCAGGAAGGAGACACATTCTGTCTCCTAGAGATGAACGTACTATGGTGCGAAAAGTGCAAATAAATCCCAGAACAACAGCAAAGGACCTTGTGAAGATGCTGGAGGAAACAGATACAAAATTATCTATATCCACAGTAAAACGAGTCCTATATCGACATAACCTGAAAAGCCGCTCAGCAAGGAAAAAGCCACTGCTCCAAAAAAACACCATAAAAAAGCAAGACTACAGTTTACAACTACACATGGGGACAAAGATCATACTTTTTGGAGAAATGTCCTCTGGTCTGATGAAACAAAAATAGAACTGTTTGGCCATAATGACCATCATTATGTTTGGAGGAAAAAGGGGGAGGCTTGCAAGCCGAAGAACACCATCCCAACCGTGAAGCACAGGGGTGGCAGCATCATGTTGTGGGATGCTTTGCTGCAGGAGGGTGCACTTCAGAAAATAGATGGCATCATGAGGTAGGAAAAGTATGTGGATATATTGAAGCAACATTTAAAGACATCAGTCAGGAAGTTAAAGCTTGGTCACAAACGGGTCTTCCAAATGGAAAATGACCCCAAGCCTACTTCCAAAGTTGTGGCAAAATGGTTTAAGGACAACAAAGTCAAGGTATTTGAGTGGCCATCACAAAGCCCTGACCTCAATCCCATAGAACATTTGTGGGCAGAACTGAAAATGCGTGTGCGAGCAAGGAGGCCTACAAACCTGACTCAGTTACACCAGCTCTGTCAGGAGGAATGGGCCAAAATTCACCCAACTTATTATGGGAAGCTTGTGGAAGGCTACCCAAAACGTTTAACCCAAGTTAAACAATTTAAAGGCAATGCTACCAAATACTAATTGAGTGTATGTAAACTTCTGACCAACTGGGAATGTGATGAAAGAAATAAAAACTGAAAGAAATAATTCTCTACTATTATTCTGACATTTCACATTCTTAAAATAAAGTGGTGATCCTAACTGACGTAAGACAGGGAATTTTTATTAGGATTAAATCTCAGGAATTGTGAAAAACTGAGTTGAAATGTATTTGGCTAAGGTGTATATAAACTTCCGAATTCAACTGTATATTTGAAATTCTTCAAAGTTGCCACCCTTTGCCTTTATTATAGCTTTGCACACTCTAGGCATTCTCTCAACAACACGTGGAATTCCTGGTCTCTGGCAGTGTTTGGAACTGCTGATCTGTGGTCCAGAACGCAGAGTTCATCTCAGCCTATGCTGCCCTTCAGTCCAGTGACGTTTTGGCCCTGACGGAGACATGAATCACCCCAGAGAACACTGCTAATCCAGCTGCTCACTCTTAATTTCCCAATCCCAAGGCAGGCATTACATTTGATCTCTTTACTAGAGACTGTTTTCCTATAAATCTCACTGCAACCCTTCTCTCTCCCTCCCTCTCTCCCTCCCTCGCTGCTAAAGCCACTTTCTATCACTACATTTCAAGCTTCGGCCTCCAACCCTAGCAAAGTCTGTTCCTCCTCACAGACGACTTCATCAACCACTTTGAAAAGACTGTTGACGACATCCGATCCTCATTCATGTAGCCTATTGATTCCACTGGTCCCACTCACCCAGAACTACCCTACGCCTTGACCTCCTTCTCCCGTCACTTCATAGATGAAATCCTGTGATGTTTGGCCTCCCCAACAACTTGCCGCTCGACTCCATCCCTCCTTCAGACCATCGATGGAGAACTTCTCCCATTCCCCACTTGCCTCATCCCTGACCTTTGACTTCAAAATGGCCTGAGTCGTTCTCCTCCTCAAGAAACCAACACTCGACTCCTCTGACATCAAAAACAAGACCAGTATCCCTTCTTTCTTTTCAAAACACTTAAAAAAGTGCTGTCTCTGACCAACTCCGTCACTATCACTCTCAGAACAATCTTCATGACACTAACCAGTCAGGCTTTAAGACAGGTCACTCAGAGACTGCTCTTCTGTGTAACGGCGGCTCTCCGCACTGCCAAAGTTGACTCGCTCACCTCTGTTCTCAATCCTCCTATCTATCCGCTGCCTTCGACACTGTGAAACATCAGATTGTCCTGGGCATCTGTCTCACTACTGGCATCCCCCAGGGCTCGCTTCTAGGCTCTCTCCTCTTCTCTCTATACACCAAGTCCCCTTGGCTCCATCATATCCTCACACGGTCTCTCCGATAACTGCTATATGGATGACACTCAACTACTCCCCCCCTTCTAAAACACATCTCTGTGTGCCTGGCATCTAAGCTTGGACGTCAGCCCACCACCTCAAGCTCAATCTCGACAAGACGGCGCTGCTCTTCCTCCCGTTGAAGGCCTGCCAAGACCTCTCCATCATGTTTGACAACTCCACAATGTCTCCCTCCCAGAGTGGAAAGAACCTTGGCATGACCCTGGGACAACATCCTGTCGTTCTCTGCTATCATCATAGCAGTGACTCGCTCCTGCAGGTTCTACAACAGCCGTAGAGTACAGTGAAGCAGGTCCTAATCCAGGCACTCGTCACTTCCCGTCTGGACTACTGCAACTCGCTGTTGGCTGGGCTCCCCACTTGGGCCAACAAACCCCTGCAACTTATCCAAAATGCTGCAGCTCGCCTGGTTTTCAACCTTCCCAACTTCTCCAATGTCACCGCGCTCCTCCGCACAGTCCACTGGCTTCCAGTCAAAGCTCACATCCACTACAAGACCATGGTACTTGCATAAGGAGAAGCAAGAGGTACTGCCCCTCATTACCTTCAGGCTATGCTCAAACCCTACACCCGATTCCGAGCACTCTGTTCTGCCACCTCTGGTCTCTTGGCCCTCCCAACCCTACAGTCTAAGCTGTTCTCTGTTCTGGCACCCCAATGGTGGAACCATCTTCCCCCTGAAGCTAGGACAGCAGAGTCCCTGCCCATCTTCCCCCTGAAGCTAGGACAGCAGAGTCCCTGCCCATCTTCCCCCTGAAGCTAGGACAGCAGAGTCCCTGCCCATCCTCCCCCTGAAGCTAGGACAGCAGAGTCCCTGCCCATCTTCCCCCTGAAGCTAGGACAGCAGAGTCCCTGCCCATCCTCCCCCTGAAGCTAGGACAGCAGAGTCCCTGCCCATCCTCCCCCTGAAGCTAGGACAGCAGAGTCCCTGCCCATCCTCCCCCTGAAGCTAGGACAGCAGAGTCCCTGCCCATCCTCCCCCTGAAGCTAGGACAGCAGAGTCCCTGCCCATCCTCCCCCTGAAGCTAGGACAGCAGAGTCCCTGCCCATCTTCCCCCTGAAGCTAGGACAGCAGAGTCCCTGCCCATCCTCCCCCTGAAGCTAGGACAGCAGAGTCCCTGCCCATCCTCCCCCTGAAGCTAGGACAGCAGAGTCCCTGCCCATCCTCCCCCTGAAGCTAGGACAGCAGAGTCCCTGCCCATCCTCCCCCTGAAGCTAGGACAGCAGAGTCCCTGCCCATCCTCCCCCTGAAACTAGGACAGCAGAGTCCCTGCCCATCCTCCCCCTGAAGCTAGGACAGCAGAGTCCCTGCCCATCTTCCCCCTGAAGCTAGGACAGCAGAGTCCCTGCCCATCTTCCCCCTGAAGCTAGGACAGCAGAGTCCCTGCCCATCTTCCCCCTGAAGCTAGGACAGCAGAGTCCCTGCCCATCTTCCCCCTGAAGCTAGGACAGCAGAGTCCCTGCCCATCTTCCCCCTGAAGCTAGGACAGCAGAGTCCCTGCCCATCTTCCCCCTGAAGCTAGGACAGCAGAGTCCCTGCCCATCTTCCCCCTGAAGCTAGGACAGCAGAGTCCCTGCCCATCCTCCCCCTGAAGCTAGGACAGCAGAGTCCCTGCCCATCCTCCCCCTGAAGCTACGACAGCAGAGTCCCTGCCCATCCTCCCCCTGAAGCTAGGACAGCAGAGTCCCTGCCCATCTTCCCCCTGAAGCTAGGACAGCAGAGTCCCTGCCCATCTTCCCCCTGAAGCTAGGACAGCAGAGTCCCTGCCCATCTTCCCCCTGAAGCTAGGACAGCAGAGTCTGTGCCCATCTTCCCCCTAAAGCTAGGACAGCAGAGTCTGTGCCCATCATCTGAAACTCTACCTCTTCTATGAGTATCTTATCTTTGACGCTGGCTGCTGGTAAGCTTTCTTGACTTTGCCATTTAACAACAAAAAACACAAAAAAGTGTTGGAATTACCTTTCTAGGTAATAGGTTGTTAGAGTTTACACTTCCTCTTCCTGTTAATGAAAAATAATCTACCAAATCTATCCAATTAAAAACATTGATTACTTCTTGTGATTATCATTCACCTGATGATAAGACGTGGAAAAACTACTTGCTAACGTATGATGGGGTCCCTGGGTCACCAGTTTGTCTGGGAGGGGGTCCCTGGGTCACCAGTTTGCCTGGGAGGGGGTCCCTGGGTCACCAGTTTGTCTGGGAGGGGGTCCCTGGGTCACCAGTTTGTCTGGGAGGGGGTCCCTGGGTCACCTGGGAGGGGGTCCCTGGGTCACCAGTTTGCCTGGGAGGGTGTCCCTGGGTCACCAGTTTGTCTGGGAGGGGGTCCCTGGGTCACCTGGGAGGGGGTCCCTGTGTCAACAGTTTGCCTGGGAGGGTGTCCCTGGGTCACCAGTTTGTCTGGGAGGGGGTCCCTGGGTCACCAGTTTGTCTGGGAGGGGGTCCCTGGGTCACCTGGGAGGGGGTCCCTGTGTCAACAGTTTGTCTGGGAGGGGGTCCCTGGGTCACCAGTTTGCCTGGGAGGGGGTCCCTGGGTCACCAGTTTGTCTGGGAGGGTGTCCCTGGGCAGTAAAAGGTTGAAGACCACTGCACTAAAGTAATACTGGGGGAAAAAACAGCAAAGGAACACAAGCCTTCTGTTTGGGGCAAATCCAACACACCACTGAGTAACTGCAACCTTATTTTCCAGCATAGTGTTGGCTGCATCATGGTATGGGTATGCTTGACATTGGCAAAGGAACAGGATGAGCCAAGCACAGGAAAATCCCAGAGGAAATCCTGCTTCAGTCTGCTTTATACCAGTCACTGGGAGAGGATTTCCCCTTTCAGCAGGGCAATAAACTACAACACAAGGCCAAATCTACACTGGAGTTGCTTATCAAGAAGAAGGTGAATGTTCTTGAGTAACCAAGTTACAGGTAAGACTTAAACTGCGGTCTAGCCATGATCGCCGATACCTTGACAGAACATAAAATAATAAAATGGGAAAATATTGCACGATGTAGGTGTGCAAAGCGTTGCCCAAAAAGCCTCAACTGTAATAGCTGCCAAAAGGTGTTTCTAACGTGTATTGATATCTCATTCCAAAATCATGGACATTCATATGGAGTTGGTCCCCCCCCTTTGCTGCTATAACAGCCTCCACTAGATGTTGGAACATTGGTTTCATTCAGCCACAAGAGCATTAGTGAGGTTGGGCACTGATGTTGGGCGATTAGGCCTGGCCCGCAGTTGGCATTCCAATTCATCCCAAAGGTGTTCGATGGGGTTGAGGTCAGGGCTCTGTAGCATTTAGATTTCCCTTCACTGGCACTAAGGGGCCCGAACCATGAAAAACAACCCCAGACCATTATTCCTCGTCCACCAAACTTTACAGTTGGCACTATGCAGTCGGGTAGGTAGCGTTCTCCTGGCATCCACCAAACTCAGGTTCATCCATCAGACTGCTAGATAATGAAGCGTGATTCATCACTCCAGATTACGTGTTTCCACGGCTCCAGAGTCCAATGGCAGCTCTTTACACCACTCCAGCTGACGCTTGGCATTGCGCATGGTGATCTTAGGCTTGTCTGCAGCTGCTCGGCCATGGAAACCCATTTCATGAAGCTCTCGACGAACAGTTCTCGTGCTGACGTTGCTTCCAGAGGCAGTTTGGAACTCGGCAGTGAGTGTTGCAGCCGAGGATAGACGATTTTTGTGCACTGCGTGCTTCAGCACTTGGCGGTCCCGTTCTGTGAGCTTGTGTGGCCTACCACTTTGCGGCTGAGCCGTTGTTGCTCCTAGACGTTTCCATTTCTCAATAACAGCACTTACAGTTGACCAGGGCAGCTCTAGCAGGGCAGAAATTTGATGAACTGACTTGTCGGAAACGTGGCATCCTATGATGGTGCTACGTTGAAAGTCATTGAACTCTTCAGTAAGGCCATTCTACTGCCAATGTTTGTCTATGGAGATTGCATGGCTGTGTGCTCGACTTTATACACCTGTCAGCAACGGATGTGGCTGAAATAGACAAATCCACTCATTTGAAGGGGTGTCCACATACTTTTGTAAATATAGTGTATATTTTAGTTGTATTTTTCATAACAAATTTTTATTTTTCTTCCATTTTGGCATTAGGGTATTTTGAGTAGATTTGTAGTGTGTGTACATGTGTAGAGGGGGTTGTAGTGTGTGTAGAGGGGGTTGTAGCGTGTGTGTAGAGGGGGTTGTAGTGTGTGTAGAGGGGGTTGTAGTGTGTGTGTAGAGGGGGTTGTAGTGTGTGTACATGTGTAGAGGGGGTTGTAGTGTGTGTAGAGGGGGTTGTAGTGTGTGTAGAGGGGGGTGTAGTGTGTGTAGAGGGGGGTGCAGTGTGTGTAGAGGGGGGTGCAGTGTGTGTAGAGGGGGGTGTAGTGTGTGTAGAGGGGGGTGTAGTGTGTGTAGAGGGGGGTGTAGTGTGTGTAGAGGGGGTTGTAGTGTGTGTAGAGGGGGTTGTAGTATGTGTAGAGGGGGTTGTAGTGTGTGTAGAGGGGGTTGTAGTGTGTGTAGAGGGGGTTGTAGTGTGTGTAGAGGGGGTTGTAGTGTGTGTAGAGGGGGTTGTAGTGTGTGTAGAGGGGGTTGTAGTGTGTGTAGAGGGGGTTGTAGCGTGTGTGTAGAGGGGGTTGTAGTGTGTGTACATGTGTAGAGGGGGGTGTAGTGTGTGTACATGTGTAGAGGGGGGTGTAGTGTGTGTACATGTGTAGAGGGGGGTGTAGTGTGTGTAGAGGGGGGTGTAGTGTGTGTAGAGGGGGGTGTAGTGTGTGTAGAGGGGGGTGTAGTGTGTGTAGAGGGGGGTGTAGTGTGTGTAGAGGGGGGTGTAGTGTGTGTAGAGGGGGTTGTTGTGTGTGTACATGTGTAGAGGGGGGTGTAGTGTGTGTAGAGGGGGGTGTAGTGTGTGTAGAGGGGGGTGTAGTGTGTGTAGAGGGGGGTGTAGTGTGTGTAGAGGGGGGGTGTAGTGTGTGTAGAGGGGGGGTGTAGTGTGTGTAGAGGGGGGGTGTAGTGTGTGTAGAGGGGGTTGTAGTGTGTGTAGAGGGGGTTGTAGTGTGTGTAGAGGGGGTTGTAGTGTGTGTAGAGGGGGTTGTAGTGTGTGTAGAGGGGGGTGTAGTGTGTGTAGAGGGGGGTGTAGTGTGTGTAGAGGGGGGTGTAGTGTGTGTAGAGGGGGGTGTAGTGTGTGTAGATGAGTGCAGTCAGTGAAGTGTCAGGATGGATAGCACATGGAGCCTGGCACGCACGCTTGCATACACACACACATACATGCAACTCGCAGACACACACACAGTCGTTTGCTCTCTTCCCTGCCTGACACACCAGGTGGATCCATTGGGGGTTTCCAACACTCACAACTCGCTCTTGTCAGAAAAAGAGACAAGAGAAGCGGGAGGGAGGTAGAGCAACAGAGAGATGGAAGGAGGGGGGAATAGAAGCAGGAGGAATTGAGACTGAGGGAGGGAGGGATAGAGAGAGAGATGGATGGATAGAGATAGAAGGATAGAGACAGAGTGATGATGGATAGAGACAGGAAAGGGAAAAGTCAAGTGTATTTACAGAGCAGAATGTATCACACAGACACCTACCGTATGACCCATGATGTTTAGCATGTACTCAGAGGAGAGGAGGCAAGAAGCCATGCTGTTTAACATGTACTCAGAGGAGAGGAGGCAAGAAGCCATGCTGTTTAACATCTACGCAGAGGAGAGGAGGCAGGAAGCCATGATGTTTAGCATGTACTCACGAGGAGAGGAGAGGGGGCAAGAAGCCATGATGTTTAGCATGTACTCAGAGGAGAGGAGGCAAGAAGCCATGATGTTTAGCATGTACTCACGAGGAGAGGAGAGGGGGCAAGAAGCCATGATGTTTAGCATGTACTCAGAGGAGAGGAGGCAAGAAGCCATGATGTTTAGCATGTACTCACGAGGAGAGGAGAGGGGGCAAGAAGCCATGATGTTTAGCATGTACTCACGAGGAGAGGAGGCAGGAAGCCATGATGTTTAGCATGTACTCACGAGGAGAGGAGGCATGAAGCCATGATGTTTAGCATGTACTCAGAGGAGAGGAGGCAGGAAGCCATGATGTTTAACATGTACTCACGAGGAGAGGGTCAGGAAGCACCTCTGTTGTTTTCTTCACAGTAAGCAGACTGAACTGCTCTGCTATGTCAGTGATATGAACCCCCTGCTGTCAGCCCTGTCGTCAGTGATATGAACCCCTGCTGTCAGCCCTGTCGTCAGTGATATGAACCCCTGCTGTCAGCCCTGTCGTCAGTGATATGAACCCCTGCTGTCAGCCCTGTCGTCAGTGATATGAACCCCTGCTGTCAGCCCTGTCGTCAGTGATATGAACCCCTGCTGTCAGCCCTGTCGTCAGTGATATGAACCCCTGCTGTCAGCCCTGTCGTCAGTGATATGAACCCCTGCTGTCAGCCCTGTCGTCAGTGATATGAACCCCTGCGGTCAGCCCTGTCGTCAGTGATATGAACCCCTGCGGTCAGCCCTGTCGTCAGTGATATGAACCCCTGCATGCATCCCAAATGGCACCCTATTCCCTATATAGTGCACTACTTTAGACCAGAGCCCTATTCCCTATATAGGGCACTACTTTAGACCAGAGCCCACAGTGTAGTATATAAGGACTAAGGTTCCATTTGGGATCCAGATTTTTCTCCTGTCCCATCCATCATGCTAATAACAGCGAGCTACTAACACACCAGTAAACCCACTTCATAATTGACACAGAAGAGGCGGGTCACACTACATAAATGAGCAGGCTACTCTGGTTTCCGGGTGAGCAGGCTACTCTGGTTTCCGGGTGAGCAGGCTACTCTGGTTTCCGGGTGAGCAGGCTACTCTGGTTTCCGAGTGAGGAAAGGGAAAGGGTGATACCTAGTCATTTGTACAACTGAATGCATTCAAATGAAATGTGTCTTTCGCATTTAACCAGAACCCTCTGAATCAGAGAGGTGCGGGAGGGGCGGCCTTAATCGACATCCACGTCTTCAGGGCCCGGGAAACAGTGGGTTAACTGCATGAGCAGGCTACTTTGGTTCTGGATTCCATTGTGACACCACTAATCAGCATTTAGCACAGAGGAGAAAAAGAAAACCGAACGAGGGATGAGCGGAGCGCTGATTGAACTTAATTGCGGTGAGAAAACAAGCTCTGAAAGGAGTCATTACCATCAGCGCCAAGACGAGAAACTAAACTATTTATTATCATTGGATTGGACAGACGCAGGTGTCATGATAAACTAATGGTGAACAGGTTGTATGTGCAGTTCACACAGGAAGCTGTTGAATATTTACCTGGGGGCCCTTATTGAAGAAAAGGGCTTCATTCAGTCATCTAACAGGGTCATTGAATTGCCTAATTTCAGGGTTACTATGACAATATTTAACAAGAGGCTGTTGAATTACTCTGTGTAGAGGCTACATTACATGGTTCCATTATGTTATCTCAGACTAATAAAAGTGTAATTTGATGTTTATATGACATATGATTTAATATTTGCCTGAGAATATTTCCTAGACAACAATACAGTCCCTATGCCTTAGTAATAATAATACAAATGAATGCCACTCTAAAAAGTATATTTATCATAACTATGAAAAGTAGATGCCATTTTCTCGTATTGTAATGTTTCGCAGATTTGAGTTGTGTTTTCTGTTGTCATGTTGAAACCTGGTAAAGAAAACGCTGCTCTTGCCACCTGCAGGAGAGAGAGGGTAGCGTAAATATTCTGTTTATCCTGCACAGTGTCATGTGACCATGAGGTTCCATTTCCAGCCACACGGTGGCACTGTTGTACAGATAACATAACCCCCCAAAATATTGATCAGATTCTGAATACATGTAACTACATTAAAACATTTATTTAAACTCAAAGGGTATTAAAACAAGTGCATGAAAAGACTACTAGACTAACACTGGCCAAACACTGTTCTATTAATTCTATCAAATAAATAAAATATTCCATAAAGTAAATCCAAGATGAAACTACACTGCCCCATTTTTAAAGTAGAATCCGACTTCACAATCACCACCTTAAAAATATGACAATGTTAAGATGACAGCGAACCTACTGAAACCACAGAATATCATATGTTAGCCCCTCAACCACCTCCTCCGCCTCCCCTCAACCTCCTCCTCCTCTCAACCACCACCACCTCCTCCTCCTCCTCTCAACCACCACCACCTCCTCCTCTCAACCACCACCTCCTCCTCCTCCTCTCAACCACCACCTCCTCCTCTCAACCACCACCACCACCTCCTCCTCTCAACCACCACCACCACCTCCTCCTCTCAACCACCACCACCACCTCCTCAACCACCACCACCACCTCCTCCTCAACCACCACCACCTCCTCCTCAACCACCTCCTCCTCCACCACCACCTCCTCCTCCACCACCTCCTCCTCCACCACCACCACCTCCCCCTCCTCTCAACCACCACTCGACTAGAGGACAAGGCAGTCAGGGATTTTTGGTTGCAACGTTTATATTCCTTTGACGATTAAACAGCATTAGCATTGACAGAGGTCAATGTAGACGGATCGTGTTTGGATGGGTAAGCATTATCCTGGCTGAACGGCATCAGGGTATGTCTCCACAAAGCGTCTCGCTGTTGAAAATTGATCCTACGTGCTGAGTATAGAGACATCTTACTCCTACTCTTATGGTTAAAAATAAAAGCTTTGCATGAAGTCTCTTTAGTCACCAGTCAACAGATATTTAGTTCACCTCACGAGCTGTCCTCACCAGTTAAGAGCTGCCAGCAGGAGTCCTGATAATAGAAAGTTAGTGGTTTCTGCGCCACATGCAATTGCTTTGGAGTTAAACGAATGTTTAGATTTTTCTATTACGCTCAACCCATAAATAATCTATACCTAAAAAAAGGTTAGCAGAGTGGTTAAGGTTAGGTTTAAAAACCAGAGGTGGCTGGTGAGAAGAGCCATAGGAATAAATGGAGCGGTATCAAACACAAACATATGGAAACCACATTGGACTCTGTTCCATTCATCCCATTACAATGAGCCCATCCTCCTATAGCTCATCACACCAGCCTCCTCTGATATGAAAAAAAAATGGTGATTTTAAGAAGAGAAATTGTAGAAAAAGACAGTTTTATGAAAAAAGGTTTATGTTTGTCATGCGGCGAGAGTCGAGTGGAGACGAACGGATTCGGTTTAGTCTGTCGTCCTGATGGGCCCTTTCCAGGAAGCTAGTTTACGCTTGTGGATAGAAACTTCAGTTAGAATTTGAAACTTTTCTGAAGTTGGGACTTGGCAGTGTTCAGAATCCGTAATAATTTTTTTACAAAAATTTTACGGACGTGAATGCCGTACATGTTCGGTGAAAATTATTACAATAAAATGTGCTTTAGTGTACCCAATATCAGGCCTGGGTGACGGCGACCTAGCTACTTTCCGCTCCTTAATGCGGAAAATGGGAGTGAAGGACACTGTGCCCAGTGTTGTCGGCTTGCAGCACAAACTCTCCCCCTTGAAGAGTGTAGACCATCACGGTCAGCGGTGGGAAAAACTACTGAATTGTCATACTTGAGTAAAAGATGACTTAAATCGAAAAATTACTCAAGTGAAAGTCACCCAGTAAAATACTACTTGAGTAAAAGTACCTAGTTTTAAACGTACTTAAATACAGTGGTGAGAAAAGTACTCTATTGTCATACTTGAGTAAAAGTTGAAAGTAAATGCTGTACACATCACACTCCTTATATTAAGCCAACCAAATGGCACATTTTTTATTTATTTATGGATAGGCAGGGTCACACTCCAACGCTCAGACATCATTTACAAACCCAATATTTGTGTTTAGTGAGTCCGTCAGTGCAGAGGCAGTAGGGATGAGAACACGTTACGTCCTGCCTGAGCATTCAAAATGTAACGAGTACTTTTGGGTATCAGGGAAAATGGGAGTAAAAAGTAAAAAAAATTATAATAACATTGTTGTGGAGTAAAAGTTGCAAAAAATATAAAATAGTAAAGTACAGATTCCCCCCCAAAAAATTACTTAAGTAGTACTATGGGGGAAACACTTTTTCCTTCACGGGTTGAAAAGAAATATGTATTTCAATTCTGATCAGTACCCTGAAACGTATCGTTTCACCTATGGTGGAGAAATTACAAGATTATGTTATAATACTGTTATTCTATCAAATGGTTGTTTTATGCAAGTGAATAGGTGGTTCTTAGAACACTTTAATCTGTGTTTGTTCTACTGAGGATGGGCCTCTGGGAGATTTACCATGTCTTTGGGTGATAAACCTAACAAGACAGCCTTCTATAGCATGAGTTAATGTTTCTGTACTGGAGTACCAGGGGGAGATGGCTCCAGTATGGAGTTGGGGGACCAGGGGGAGATGGCTCCAGTATGGAGTTGGGGTACCAGGGGGAGATGGCTCCAGTATGGAGTTGGGGTACCAGGGGGAGATGGCTCCAGTATGGAGTTGGGGTACCAGGGGGAGATGGCTCCAGTATGGAGTTGGGGTACCAGGGGGAGAGGGCTCCAGTATGGAGTTGGGGGACCAGGGGGAGAGGGCTCCAGTATGGAGTTGGGGGACCAGGGGGAGAGGGCTCCAGTATGGAGTTGGGGGACCAGGTGGAGATGGCTCCAGTATGGAGTTGGGGTACCAGGGGGAGATGGCTCCAGTATGGAGTTGGGGTACCAGGGGGAGATGGCTCCAGTATGGAGTTGGGGGACCAGGGGGAGATGGCTCCAGTATGGAGTTGGGGGACCAGGGGGAGATGGCTCCAGTATGGAGTTGGGGGACCAGGGGGAGATGGCTCCAGTATGGAGTTGGGGTACCAGGGGGAGATGGCTCCAGTATGGAGTTGGGGGACCAGGGGGAGATGGCTCCAGTATGGAGTTGGGGGACCAGGTGGAGATGGCTCCAGTATGGAGTTGGGGTACCAGGGGGAGATGGCTCCAGGATGGAGTTGGGGGACCAGGGGGAGATGGCTCCAGTATGGAGTTGGGGGACCAGGGGGAGATGGCTCCAGTATGGAGTTGGGGGACCAGGGGGAGATGGCTCCAGTATGGAGTTGGGGGACCAGGGGGAGATGGCTCCAGTATGGAGTTGGGGGACCAGGGGGAGATGGCTCCAGTATGGAGTTGGGGGACCAGGGGGAGATGGCTCCAGTATGGAGTTGGGGTACCAGGGGGAGATGGCTCCAGGATGGAGTTGGGGTACCAGGGGGAGATGGCTCCAGTATGGAGTTGGGGGACCAGGGGGAGATGGCTCCAGTATGGAGTTGGGGGACCAGGGGGAGATGGCTCCAGTATGGAGTTGGGGTACCAGGGGGAGATGGCTCCAGTATGGAGTTGGGGTACCAGGGGGAGATGGCTCCAGTATGGAGTTGGGGGACCAGGGGGAGATGGCTCCAGTATGGAGTTGGGGTACCAGGGGGAGATGGCTCCAGTATGGAGTTGGGGTACCAGGGGGAGATGGCTCCAGTATGGAGTTGGGGTACCAGGGGGAGATGGCTCCAGTATGGAGTTGGGGTACCAGGGGGAGATGGCTCCAGTATGGAGTTGGGGGGCCAGACCCTGGTATCTACACAATGAGAACAGTCTTTACAACAGATACTGTCTGCTGTGAATTATTAGTGTCTTTCATATGAATCCTAACCTTGTGAACCATTCCATACATCTGTGATTTGTCATTATTGCAGTAATTGAATAATAAAGTTGACTTGTTTTGAAGAAATGTAAAAGTCTTTACTTTGATATGAATAATTCCACGACACACCCCAAATGGGCCCTGGTCTAAAGTGATGCACTACACAGGGAGCCATGTGGGACAGAGCCTAAACGGTTATGTTCAAACTGACTTGTGGAGGAAGTCGTTGTTCAGCTGAGATGTCGAGCAAGGGGTTGCCCATCCCAAACCGAGCATTTCACTGTGGAGAGAAAAGCAGAAAATCATGGCTCAGACATCCTTTTCTTCCCACTCCAGTTGTCCTCATCCCCATGCCTGGTGTGAAAAAAATAGTAAATAAAATATACCACGGCTAAGGGCTGTTCTTAGGCACTCCGCTTTGCGTCGTGCCTGGATACAGCCCTTAGCCGTGGTATATTGGCCATACACCACAAACCTCTGACATAATTAGAGCAGTAAAAATAAATGTTTTGTCATAGCCAATCAGCATTCAGTGCTCGAACCACCCAGTTTATAATGCATTTTATTTGTTAAGTGTGACAGTGTAATAGTCCCCGTGTTTCTGTGGCGGCTCGGTTACCGGCAGAGATCACTTGTGGTTGACCTATGCTCCTCACAGAGTGAAAGGGTCAAGTCTGTCATCTGAGACGTTTCTCTGTGAGACAAACGTGAGACACACCAGTCATCCATCCACAGTAAACACTAGGCAGAGGCCCAAATAATGCATCTCGCGCTCAAATCATTCTATCAAACTAAAACCATATCTTCTGTGAACTGTCAACAGTCTGATCTCCAGATAAGAGGAGAAGAGGGTAGGAGTGCTGATATAGGATAATGTGTGCCTTTTATGATCAGAAAGATTACATAGAGAGGGAGGACCTGATCCTTGAGCAGCACTTGTGGAGTTCAACTGTCACCTATAACAGCAGAAGGCCGTTATATGTCACCATAATGTTATCCAGACATGCACACAATGAACAACCCTGAAACGCAAGCCAGTGAAACCTTCATAATAGAGTTAAACACAATATGATAATGGACAGTGAGTGAACGTTACACGTATCTTTAAAACAATCACACACTTTGAAAGATTGTGTTATCTTTGACGTTTCATAGCTGGTTATGGTCTGCTCTTATTTATTTCCCCTTTATTTAACTAGGCAGGACAGTTAAGAACAAATTCTTATTTTCAATGACAGCCTAGGAACAGAACTGCCTTGTTCAGGGGCAGAACAACAGATTTGTACCTTGTCAGCTCGGGGGTTCGATCTTGCAACCTTTCGGTTACTAGTCCAACACCCTAACCACTAGGCTACCATGCCGCCCCATGACAAGACAAGACAACAACTGACCCTCAAGTGCTTCAGTGTCTCTTCCCAAGTCATTCCCTAAAAACATGTCCATAGGGTATAGCCTATCACTGATGTTTCAGTCACTTTCCTTTGGGTTCTAACCATTCTCACTGGAATGACATGCCAAACGTGCCACAGAATATACAATAACGGGTATTTTCTTCACAGTAATTGAATGATCTTATCTTGCAGTAGTCATCGTGTCGATTTAGGTTGATTCTGGCTGTAGCCAGACAAAGTCGTTAAGCTCCTACTCCATTTCAATCAGCAGTATATAAACTGTGGTAGCAGCATGTTTTGTTGTTTTTTTTGCATATATTTTCACTTGAAACTGGGATCTCCTTTACTACTGTTTCCAAAACTGATTGGCTCGAACTGCAGTGGGCTGGGCAATGACTTTTCTTTTCCCCGAGGTATGTGGTTGGCTGCACACAACTATTTTGTGGATCCTTACTAGCATGTTTACATATATAAACAAATACACGAGACCTCGTAGATATCGATCAAAAGACTCAGCCTTGCCTTAACTTGATACTTTGTTGCAAATTCTGATTAAATCGGCGATGTGCAATATATCCAATTTTTGTGTTCAGGGATACCAAGTTTGGACCATCATGGCCACCATATAAACATTATGGTGCTCTCTGATACAATAACTGATGCAGCAGCATTGATGATGGGTGTAATCGCATAGATGTTCCATAAGAGTGCGTCTCAGAACAATATATTTCGCTAATCAATACTTAATGACACGTGTTAAGAGTTTCACATGGAAATTCTTACCATTCTTGCTAGCTACCCACCCATCTCTGAGCTTGACAAAGCATCATTACCAAGACATAATTTAGCAGCGTTTTACATACACATCTGAGGACTGACTTTCGAGATATAACGTTAGCTTGTGACACACTTACCCGAGTGCTTTAATCTGTCACTCAGCCTTTCTCCACGTCGGGCTCCTCAACCGAACTCATCTTCTCTGCAGCCACACGGACTCCAGACTGGACAGGAGGAAACAAACTACCGTTTTATTGGACTAAAATCTAATTGAGAACGCGTGCTGGCTTGAGATATTGCCTGAATTAAAACATTTGTGACTCGCAATTCCAGAGTGAGACAGCTATGATTGTTGATTCATAATCAATCAAATGTAGGTAGCTAATACTGCTTTCACCTGCACAGGTGTAACGGTTGCGTTTGAACATTTGTACATGTGCACCAATAATTAACATTTTCCTCACTTAAAATCCCAAGGGAAACACTGACCAAAAACGATGGTTTCTACCCTGTCACAATAAACCACAGTACATTTATCCCACTGGTATTCAATTTAATATGCATATGGTTCCTAACCTGCTTCTACTTGGCTCATGTGGAACATCAGCACTTCATGATGTTGAAGATTACAATTTCAAAAATCATTTAATTAATTTACATGGCAGAACACAATTGATCTCTGAATTGCGTAACGAATAAAAAACAAAGAATACATGCATGATAGTGTCGGTTGTTAGAAGTTGGCTGTCTGATTAACTTAATTATCGTTCTGTTCTTGCTCTGACAGGCCTGAGTTTGTGTGAATGGCGTTTTTCCCCGTCAGAAGTTATAATTAAACAATAAGGCAAGAGGGGGTGTTGTATATTGTCCATATACCACAAACCCCCGAGGTGCCTTATTGCTATTATAAACTGGTTACCAACGTAATTAAAGTAGTAAAACGAAATGTTTTGTCATACACGTCGTATATGGTCTAATATACCATGGCTTTCAGCCAATCATAATTCAGGGATCAATCCACCCAGTTTATAATGATTGATTGGTAGTGGTAGGAAGTTCAAATTGTAAGACTGGAGCAGATGGTAGCAGCGTGACGTGGCCCCTAGACACTGATCTTGGGTCAGTTTTGCATTATTCTCACTAATGGTTAAGTTTAGTATTGGGAGAGTGGGATCTGATCCTACATCTGTACCGAAGGGAAACTTCACCTCGGCGCATGGAGATGATTGGCAAACTGGAGGCATAGTTGGGTTCTTCTCAAATAAAATTGTTATTGGTCACATACACATATTTAGCACACGTTCTTGCGGGTGTAGTAACATGCTTGTGTTCTTAGCTCCAACAGTGCAATAGTATCAAACAATTCACACAAATCTAAACGTAAAATAATGGAATTAAGAAATATTAGGACGAGCAATGTCGGAGTGGCATTGATTAAAATACAGTAGAATAGAATACAGTATATACATATGAGATGAGTAAAACAGTATGTAAACATTATTAAAGTGACTAGCGATTCCATTATTAAAGTGACCAGTGTTCCATTATTAAAGTGACCAGTGTTCCATTATTAAAGTGACCAGTGTTCCATTATTAAAGTGACCAGTGTTCCATTATTAAAGTGACCAGTGTTCCATTATTAAAGTGACCAGTGTTCCATTATTAAAGTGACCAGTGTTCCATTATTAAAGTGACCAGTGTTCCATTATTAAAGTGACCAGTGTTTCATTATTAAAGTGACCAGTGTTCCATTATTAAAGTGACCAGTGATTCCATGTCTATGTACACAGGGCAGAAGCCTCTAAAGGTGCAGAGTCAATTAACTGTTGAGAGCGCCATGTGTTAAACCTTTCACTACCGGGTTATAACAAGTACTGTGTTATAAACCTCTCACTGGTGTGAACAATACCAAGAAGCAGGACTTGATTCTTATATAATTTGAAGGCTCCCGAGTGGCGCAGCGGTCTAAGGCTAGAGGCGCCACTACAGACCCTGGTTCGATCCCGGACTGTATCACAACTTGCGGAGATCAGGAGTCACATAGGGCGGCACACAATTGGCCCAGCGTCATCCGGGTTAGGGGAGGGTTTGGCCGGGGTAGGCCGTCATTGTAAAATAACAATTAGTTCTTAACTGACTTTCCTAGTTTAAAAAAAAGGTCAAATAAATCAACTTTATTTTTTAAATCTTAGAAACTGAATGAAAGGCTGTACCCATCTTATATCACAAACATGTTTCTGAACAAAAGGATGATGCATTGAGTAGAGTTTACTACAAAACATCATTTCCTGTAAATGAATAAACAACATTTATTGCAATCAATCTTTTTATTACAGGGCACATCAGATGGTTTTGTAGGGTCTCAATTTCGTACACATTCAAACTGCGCAGGGATTATTCAGACACAAAAGAAAACATTTCAAAACTTCAACCGTTTGTACCAGCTGTGTAAGGTTTAGTGTAGCTTGAAGATATGAGAGGAAGAGAAGGCTGATATCTCATCACCAGTTTCATGTGACATATTAAAAACTTAAACACATTGGTGGTCTCCCGGATTAAACCTAGTCCTAGAGACAACCCCCCTCCCCCCAAAAAACACTAGATTTTTTTGTCCAGTACTAGACTTTAATCTGTTACCTCTATCCCCCAGGCTCTTTGTCCCCCAGGCTCTTTGTCCCCCAGGCTCTTTGTCCCCCAGACCCAGACTCTTTAACTTCAAAGCATTTGATGTATCACTCATTAATCTTTCACCACATTAGGTCAAGACACAGTTTAAACATTACAGTATAGCTGGCCTCTAGTCAGGCTAAAACATGGAGACTGGCTTGCTATTGGTTTCACTGAGAAGTACAAAGTATAGAGCACCAGACCTAAGGCCTACATGTAATCTCAATGCAACAATGTGAGCAACAACAAAATAATCAAGCCAGAAACTAAAAGAGCTGAAAGCCAGTATCTTAAACAGATTTGTGAAAGTTCTAAGTTAAGACATTCTCTACCCAAAGTGTCCGAAGAGCTAGTCATTATGTTTTCCAATATTGCAGATATAATAAACCCCAAGACAGAAAAAGTTAAATGGTGGAACAAACTTAGCATGAGTTTCAGGCTGTTTAGTGCTATCACACCGACTCATTGTCATGGCACAATGAAGTAGATGCAAATACCACAAACAGATCTGGGACCAGGCTAGAATAAACTCTTTGGCAGTACTGACAATAAAAAAAAATAATAATAATAATATTAGCTACAAAAACCATCACACCATTTAATAAAAATGTAGAACAAGGAACAGTGTGTATTTGTTAGTTTCTATAACATAGTGTAACACCATTGAATAGTCTATTATATTTGTGTGTAGAGTCGAATATTATAATATATACTTGAACTCACTCCCATTGAGTTGGATCAGATGTGCTTTGTCCTAGCGAAGGTGAACACATTGCAGATAGTGAAATAAAGAACCAGTATAAAGATATAAAAAAGGCCTTCAAAGAAAAAATCTTAATATTCTAATTCTTTTTTACTTAGGAGGTCCTCTTCTCACCATTGTATGTTTAACTGAGACTAGTACTCCTTTAACCTTACTGTATACGAAAAGAAACCTCTAATCCAAAAAATATATACCTGGGATTTCTCATAAGATCTTAAAACACATTTTATTTCTTTTTTTATATATATCTTTTATTTTATTTTTTTACATACAATTAGAAGAAAAAAATTGCAAGTAAGAATCATTCTGAACCATGTTATAGTTGCATTGGATAGTCCCCTACTTTATATTTTAACAAAACTGTCACTGTTTACAGACAAGTATGGGATTGACATGACCTGATAAATAGTGTATTCAGTATTAACTCCGGGTTGTTACCCTAACCAGGCAGGCTTATTAAAAGTGGTAGTATTCATTCATTGTAGCTTGGAATTAGTATGTATGTGTTTGTCAAATCTACTGCTCAGAGAGTCTGTCTGTTTTCTTCTGACCACCCTGGGCTTTGGGCAGAAGAACAGAATAATAGTGTGTCCCCAATGGCACCCTATTCCTCATACAGTATACCGCACCACCTTTAACCAGAGACGTACGGATCCTGGTCAAAAGTATTGCACTACATAGGGAATAGAGTGTCATTGGGGACCGCAATTTAACAAACAGTCTCTTCTTACTGGTACCAGGGGGTCTTACGGATCCAGTGCAGGGTGAAACCGGCATCCGTCCGGATCTTGATGGAGGCAGCCTCGGCCTCTCTAACCGTCTCCTTCACAGACTGCATCAGGTTCTGGGCATTGTGAACCAACATCTCTGTGGCCTGGGAGAGGAGGGAGAAAAATTGTCAAATTGATCAGTAAGTTGTTCTTATGTAAAACTGTACTACACTAGTAACATTACTGCTAATTACTACTCTAGCAATTGCTTTTCAAGTTTAGTTTCCCCCCCGTTATTAAACAAGTGGAATAGGGACTGTTCCTTATTCCACTTGCATAATAACAGAAACCAGTCAACCTCATTGATGTAATTACAAAGCAAAAAGGTAACTTTGGTTGATGAGTGTTGTCCAGTGTACTGACCTGCTCGGACTCCTCCTCGCTGATGTTGGTACGACCCAACATGGTGGCCTTGACTGTGGACAGGATCTTCAGCTGTGTGCTGATGGTAGGGATGCGCTCACACACCTGGAACACAGAGAAGTTGATCCAAGTTCAAGTTGACTTAAAGTGCATTTTACACAGGTCTCAACAAGATACATTATCAGTCAGAGACATGAAGATCAAACACAGAAAACTGTGTAATTTAATTCAAATGATCTATCCTAATTCAAATCACGAGGACATGCAGGAAATTCAAAATTTTAGCTTTAGTCCTACCACTCCTACATGTATATAACGTTGACCTTTGTGTTGTCTCTGAACATGCCAGAGCAGCCGCTGCTGCACAAGAAAACCCTGAAGAAAGCAGTCTGAAAATGTTTCTAGCTGTTGTCAAATCCTTGCTCCCTCCCTCCTTGCTTGCTTGCTCAATTCTTCTCAAACTGCATTGGAGGAGAGGATCCTTAGGTCCCTCCCTTGGACCTCCTCCTCCAATGAGCTTTGAGAGGAATTGAGGAAACAAGGAGGAATTTGGCAGAAGACTGGACCAGATAAAACCACATGTATTGCGTCGGAGACATCATAGTTGTATTTTCTTTAAGACATGACCAGGGATCAGCCAGTCAACTGACCTGGAGGAGGTTGGTCCGGATGCGTTTGTCTGTGCACTGCTTGGCCACCTCCTTGGCCAACTTTGTGACCTCGTCTGAGGCTTTTGCGATGTCTTTGGCACACTGAATGAGGGCACGCTTGTTCCCACCGGCACCGCGCACCAGACGGGACATCTCAGCCATGAGCAGGGCCATTCTCTTGGCTGCACCGATGATGTCGTTACCCTGAAAGAGATCACAAACAAGCAGAGCATGAAATCGGACGTCTGACAACACAGTACGCACAACAGAATAATGGAAACTCTGAGCTGCTCTACTGTTTCTTTCTGGTCGCAGAGAAATTCCAATGTTCTGTCTTGCCAATAAACTTAACATCAAACCTGAACGTGTAAGTGAATGTGCTTGTATCTCACCTTGCTGGACCACTTGCGGGCCTCCTCGTGGAGCTGTCTGGCGGCCATCATCATGGGCTCGCTCACCATCTCTCCCACCTCTTGCTCTGGGAAGTCCTCGTCCTTCTCCTCTGGGGGAGGGGGTCTGGGGGGAGGAACCTCACCCTCGGGGAGAGGCGGTTTTGGTGGGGCGGGCTCGTCGCTGACCTGGCATGTTGCATTCAGAGCGGTGAAACGTTAGGAATGTTGCAGACAGAAGTGCTAATTCTCTATTTTACATGGCAGATCATTTCTGTTTTAAAAAATATATATATATATATATATATATATATATATATATATATATATATATATATATATATATTACTAAATATATCCTAGGACTGTAAAGCTTTTTGTGACAACTGCTGAAAAAAGTTTTATAAATGAATTTGATTGATTGACTTACGTGCAGCTGGTCCAGATCAGGAGGTGGTGGGGGGAAGTCTGGTTCCTGTGGCTGGAACGCATCTCTCACCTTGGCAACGGCCCCCAGGATCCTATGGCCTGAATCCAGGAAGCCCTTCTGCAGACCTGGACACCACAGAGGAAGAATCAGATAGTAAGTTAGGCCTTATAAACAGACCTGGACACTACAGAGGAAGAATCAGATAGATCGTTAGGCCTTATAAACAGACCTGGACACCACAGAGGAAGAATCAGATAGTAAGTTAGGCCTTATAAATAGGAGACTAGACCTAAAGGCCCCAAAAGTTGCTGGTGTAGCGACAGTAAAACATTCACAGACCCCTAAACCATAACACCATTGACTAAACCTTAACTTTGGACTATCAAAGATTCAGAAATTGACAGAACGAGGCTTCATATTTCGTATTACGTCATGCTAGATAGCTATAGATGGATAGCTATTACAGCAGAGTATACAGTATAACGATCAAACATATCCTAAATGTAGGGAAACTGCCTCGGAACGTACTTGGATCGGTGATGTTCCCAGCCACAGCCTTGGCGTCCATGACCATGGGAGATATGGTCCGGCTCAGCTCATCAGACGCAGCCTTCACGATCTCCCTGAATCTAGGATCCTCAGAGTTCTCCACCTACGGATACAATACCATTCATGTTTCTCTTTTTAAATCACGTACTTTGTTCTCTGTGATTCAGTTGTCAGTATTGTAAACTGCTAAAAATGCACAATTGTGGCACATGTGTTTGTATGCTTCTGCCTCTGCATTCCTTGCTCTTTGTGGTTTTAGACTGGGTTTCTGTAAAGCTCTTTGTGGTTTTAGACTGGGTTTCTGTAAAGCTCTTTGTGGTTTTAGACTGGGTTTCTGTAAAGCTCTTTGTGGTTTTAGACTGGGTTTCGGTAAAGCTCTTTGTGACATCTGCTGATGTAAAAAGGGCTCTATAAAATGAATGTGATTGATTGAAATGATTGATTGTATGCGTAAATAAAACATATCTATACCTCCCGTTTGGCCACCAGGAGGATGCGGTTGGCCCGACGGGCGATGCTGGTGGCCCCTACCACTAACATCTGGGGCTGGTGGTTAGCCATGGCAGCGCGACATTTCTCCAGGTCTTTCTTAATGGCCTCCTCAGAGGCATCCAACAGAGACTTGGTGTCTATAGCCTCGTCCACCAAACCTAGAGACAGAGGAGACATCATTCTTAGTGCTAATAAGGAAGTGAACACATTTACATTTTTCACACAACGCCCACTTTATTGTGATAAATAATAAAATGATAGATGGTCTGACTACCTGTCATTTTCTCCACGTTGTCAATCCACTGGTTGTTCATGGTCTCAAAGTGCTCCATCGCAGCCTGGTTGCCTGGGTTTCTCAGCATGATACGGGCAGCAGAGACCACCTAGAACAGCAAGTTCCCATCAGTTTGGGGACATCATTCCATCATCCTCCTGACCAATTGACACTGAGATACTCCCTCTCACTCACCTGTGGTGTGATATCTCTTGTAGATTTGACAGCAGCTTGGATCCCCTCCACAGTGCTCTTGTTCGCTGTCCCCACAGCAGCAGCCTTTTCTGCTGTGGCAGCCAGCTTGTTGGCATGGTTCTCAAAGTTGGCCGCCCTCTCATCAAACACCTAATATAACAGTTACATATCACTGAATGATACAAACTTAAAAAGTGATACTTCGAGATTATCTACTTCCCCAGAGTAGCATGCTAGTAGATACCATAGACTTCAAGTCATTGCGCTAACGCTATTTAGCTTTGGCTCGCGAAACTACCTCAAACTTCCTTCATACTGGACACAGAGACATAAAAATGGTATCCACAAGATCCTCTGACTCTGGGGAAGTAGATAAATGGCCAAAATATTGCCAAAATATCCCGTTAATATAATATAGACCAATTATGTAGATGGTCCAAAGTTGGTATTTTTTTTTATCTTACGTGATTACTTATAGTAACATTTCTCTCAGGAAATATAGTCTAAATATTATTGATTGACAAGTACCACATAAATGATTGGAAACTAATCAATGAGTAATCCAATCAATGAGTAATCCAATCAATGAGTAATCCATGTTATTTTTTTGCTTAGTGTATGATGATATAAATCTGCCAAATGAGTTAGGATAGTCAAAGCCAGAGACCTATCTAGAGCCACCATATATCCCAGGATGTAATCCCATTCTATTATGGAATATATAGCTCTATATACACCTCTCTGCTCATAGGTAGAAGTTAACGAATGAGCCATGATGGAGGCATGGAGACAGACAGAGAGATAGACAGAAAGAGAGAGATTGAGAGCGGGAGGGAGAAATCACCCACCTGGTCCCTGTTGGGGGCATTGGGTGGGGCGGTGGCGGCCACAGCCAGCAGTTTGATGGGAGTGGTCGTGTCGCTAAAGATGTCTGACACCTCCTGTGTCATCGCCTCCTGCATCGTTCCTTTGAGGTTCTGAGAAGATCACACACACGAGTTAGTTAGCAAGAGACCAGCTTTAGAAATATTACATGTTAACGATAAACTCTTATGTCTCTTTTAACAAGTGGCTTACATTGCATCTCAAATCAATGGAAATATTGGATTGAAACTGGTGCAGTTCTACAGCTATTGTTGAACAATTGATTTTAATGCGGCTTTCTCACTTCATGAATAACTCCTAAACACATTTTATTGGCCTACTTTAAGGTATCATAGTTATAGTGGATTGAGAGCATTAGACTGGAGCTGTTGTCTCCAGCCAGCAGGGGGAGTATTTCACCATGACTGTATCAGAGTGAACTCTAGCCAGCAGGGGGAGTATTTCACCATGACTGTATCAGAGTGAACTCTAGCCAGCAGGGGGAGTATGTCACCATGACTGTCAGTGAGCTCTAGCCTGCAGGGGGAGTATTTCACCATGACTGTCAGTGAGCTCTAGCCAGCAGGGGGAGTATGTCACCATGACTGTCAGTGAGCTCTAGCCAGCAGGGGGAGTATTTCACCATGACTGTATCAGAGTGAGCTCTAGCCAGCAGGGGGAGTATTTCACCATGACTGTCAGTGAGCTCTAGCCAGCAGGGGGAGTATTTCACCATGACTGTCAGTGAGCTCTAGCCAGCAGGGGGAGTATGTCACCATGACTGTCAGTGAGCTCTAGTCAGCAGGGGGAGTATTTCACCATGACTGTATCAGAGTGAGCTCTAGTCAGCAGGGGGAGTATTTCACCATGACTGTGTCAGAGTGAGCTCTAGCCTGCAGGGGGAGTATTTCACCATGACTGTCAGTGAGCTCTAGCCTGCAGGGGGAGTATTTCACCATGACTGTCAGTGAGCTCTAGCCAGCAGGGGGAGTATTTCACCATGACTGTGTCAGAGTGAGCTCTAGTCAGCAGGGGGAGTATTTCACCATGACTGTATCAGAGTGAGCTCTAGTCAGCAGGGGGAGTATTTCACCATGACTATCAGAGTGAGCTCTAGCCAGCAGGGGGAGTATTTCACCATGACTGTATCAGAGTGAGCTCTAGCCAGCAGGGGGAGTATTTCACCATGACTGTATCAGAGTGAGCTCTAGCCAGCAGGGGGAGTATTTCACCATGACTGTGTCAGAGTGAGCTCTAGCCAGCAGGGGGAGTATTTCACCATGACTGTATCAGAGTGAGCTCTAGTCAGCAGGGGGAGTATTTCACCATGACTGTATCAGAGTGAGCTCTAGCCAGCAGGGGGAGTATTTCACCATGACTGTATCAGAGTGAGCTCTAGCCAGCAGGGGGAGTATTTCACCATGACTGTATCAGAGTGAGCTCTAGTCAGCAGGGGGAGTATTTCACCATGACTGTATCAGAGTGAGCTCTAGCCAGCAGGGGGAGTATTTCACCATGACTGTGTCAGAGTGAGCTCTAGCCAGCAGGGGGAGTATTTCACCATGACTGTATCAGAGTGAGCTCTAGCCAGCAGGGGGAGTATTTCACCATGACTGTGTCAGAGTGAGCTCTAGCCAGCAGGGGGAGTATTTCACCATGACTGTATCAGAGTGAGCTCTAGCCAGCAGGGGGAGTATTTCACCATGACTGTATCAGAGTGAGCTCTAGCCAGCAGGGGGAGTATTTCACCATGACTGTATCAGAGTGAGCTCTAGCCTGCAGGGGGAGTATTTCACCATGACTATCAGAGTGAGCTCTAGCCAGCAGGGGGAGTATTTCACCATGACTGTATCAGAGTGAGCTCTAGCCAGCAGGGGGAGTATTTCACCATGACTGTATCAGAGTGAGCTCTAGCCAGCAGGGGGAGTATTTCACCATGACTGTGTCAGAGTGAGCTCTAGCCAGCAGGGGGAGTATTTCACCATGACTGTATCAGAGTGAGCTCTAGCCAGCAGGGGGAGTATTTCACCATGACTGTGTCAGAGTGAGCTCTAGCCAGCAGGGGGAGTATTTCACCATGACTGTATCAGAGTGAGCTCTAGTCAGCAGGGGGAGTATTTCACCATGACTATCAGAGTGAGCTCTAGTCAGCAGGGGGAGTATTTCACCATGACTGTATCAGAGTGAGCTCTAGTCAGCAGGGGGAGTATTTCACCATGACTGTCAGTGAGCTCTAGCCTGCAGGGGGAGTATTTCACCATGACTGTCAGTGAGCTCTAGCCAGCAGGGGGAGTATTTCACCATGACTGTGTCAGAGTGAGCTCTAGTCAGCAGGGGGAGTATTTCACCATGACTGTATCAGAGTGAGCTCTAGTCAGCAGGGGGAGTATTTCACCATGACTGTATCAGAGTGAGCTCTAGCCAGCAGGGGGAGTATTTCACCATGACTGTATCAGAGTGAGCTCTAGCCAGCAGGGGGAGTATTTCACCATGACTGTGTCAGAGTGAGCTCTAGCCAGCAGGGGGAGTATTTCACCATGACTGTATCAGAGTGAGCTCTAGCCAGCAGGGGGAGTATTTCACCATGACTGTATCAGAGTGAGCTCTAGCCAGCAGGGGGAGTATTTCACCATGACTGTATCAGAGTGAGCTCTAGCCAGCAGGGGGAGTATTTCACCATGACTGTCAGTGAGCTCTAGCCAGCAGGGGGAGTATTTCACCATGACTGTATCAGAGTGAGCTCTAGCCAGCAGGGGGAGTATTTCACCATGACTGTATCAGAGTGAGCTCTAGCCAGCAGGGGGAGTATTTCACCATGACTGTCAGTGAGCTCTAGCCAGCAGGGGGAGTATTTCACCATGACTGTATCAGAGTGAGCTCTAGTCAGCAGGGGGAGTATTTCACCATGACTGTCAGTGAGCTCTAGCCAGCAGGGGGAGTATTTCACCATGACTGTCAGTGAGCTCTAGTCAGCAGGGGGAGTATTTCACCATGACTGTCAGTGAGCTCTAGCCAGCAGGGGGAGTATTTCACCATGACTGTCAGTGAGCTCTAGCCAGCAGGGGGAGTATTTCACCATGACTGTATCAGAGTGAGCTCTAGTCAGCAGGGGGAGTATTTCACCATGACTGTATCAGAGTGAGCTCTAGTCAGCAGGGGGAGTATTTCACCATGACTGTCAGTGAGCTCTAGCTAGCAGGGGGAGTATTTCACCATGACTGTCAGTGAGCTCTAGTCAGCAGGGGGAGTATTTCACCATGACTGTCAGTGAGCTCTAGTCAGCAGGGGGAGTATTTCACCATGACTGTATCAGAGTGAGCTCTAGCCAGCAGGGGGAGTATTTCACCATGACTGTATCAGAGTGAGCTCTAGTCAGCAGGGGGAGTATTTCACCATGACTGTGTCAGAGTGAGCTCTAGCCAGCAGGGGGAGTATTTCACCATGACTGTATCAGAGTGAGCTCTAGCCAGCAGGGGGAGTATTTCACCATGACTGTCATTGAGCTCTAGCCAGCAGGGGGAGTATTTCACCATGACTGTCAGTGAGCTCTAGCCAGCAGGGGGAGTATTTCACCATGACTGTCAGTGAGCTCTAGCCAGCAGGGGGAGTATTTCACCATGCCTGTGTCAGAGTGAGCTCTAGCCAGCAGGGGGAGTATTTCACCATGACTGTGTCAGTGAGCTCTAGTCAGCAGGGGGAGTATTTCACCATGACTGTATCAGAGTGAGCTCTAGTCAGCAGGGGGAGTATTTCACCATGACTGTATCAGAGTGAGCTCTAGTCAGCAGGGGGAGTATTTCACCATGACTGTATCAGAGTGAGCTCTAGTCAGCAGGGGGAGTATTTCACCATGACTGTATCAGAGTGAGCTCTAGTCAGCAGGGGGAGTATTTCACCATGACTATCAGAGTGAACTCTAGCCAGCAGGGGGAGTATTTCACCATGACTGTGTCAGTGAGCTCTAGTCAGCAGGGGGAGTATTTCACCATGACTGTATCAGAGTGAGCTCTAGTCAGCAGGGGGAGTATTTCACCATGACTGTATCAGAGTGAGCTCTAGCCAGCAGGGGGAGTATTTCACCATGACTGTATCAGAGTGAGCTCTAGCCAGCAGGGGGAGTATTTCACCATGACTGTATCAGAGTGAGCTCTAGTCAGCAGGGGGAGTATTTCACCATGACTGTATCAGAGTGAGCTCTAGCCAGCAGGGGGAGTATTTCACCATGACTGTATCAGAGTGAGCTCTAGCCAGCAGGGGGAGTATTTCACCATGACTGTCAGTGAGCTCTAGCCAGCAGGGGGAGTATTTCACCATGACTGTATCAGAGTGAGCTCTAGTCAGAGTCTGGATGACTATTACAATGTTTATTTAACCTTTATTTAACTAGGCAAGTCAGTTAATAAAAAAATAATTTAAATAAGAATTTTTAATCTAATATTCAAAACATACAATATACTTGCAGTGAAGCCGCTCAATAACTACATCATACCAGTCATCCAACAGATTCCCATTCAGAGCAACACACAGAAGCATCCAGGGTCAATGCCCTGCTCAAGGGCACGTTGACCGATCTACCACCAGGCCAAAAAACATGAACCTGAACCCTCCAAGATCCACCCACAGTTCCCCAATAGCTGTCCCTCAACCAGTAGAGACTCCTCTCACAGGAAGAAAAAATAAAATAAATGAATTCCATTCCCCCCCAAAAACCCCCCAATGCACCAACAACCAAGAGAAGAACTAAAGAGAAAAAGACAGAAGAAAACAGCAAACAATGCAAATAAATAAATAATAATACATTTAAAACAAAGGACATCAAGGACAACAAATCATAACAGCAATGCCAACTGTATACCTTTGTGTGCATGTCTGGCACTATTACATGTATGTGTGTGTTCTTGTATGTGTTTATTTGAGTGAGTGTGTGTATATGCATGTGTACAAACACCTGCACGGCATCAGCCTCAGGCAAACTGGGATTAGTTGTAAAAACACTGCCACTTAGTGTCATTCAAATGTACTTTTATTATGATTTATTTTGACTTTAAAAAAATATACTTTTATCTTTGACCATTTTATCTCACACAGCAAATCCACTCCCACTTGTCTCCAATTCCACATACCAACCATCAACTTCCCTCAGCCCATCCCATCTCTGTTGGCCACCCACTTCGTGTTTCTACGCAACACATATCTTTCAACTATACTGTGATGTTTAATGTACAATTTCAATCTAACTAATCGAATCCACAGATTGCGAGTTGAAGATAAATACTTTTACAAAGAGTATTAGTAATTGACTGACCCGGTCTCTCCAGATCTCCTAACAGTACATTTTCTAGGGTCAGTTTTAGATCAATGCTATGCATTTTCAGCCATTCTTGAACCTGAGACCAGAAACAGGCTACCTGAGGGCAATACCAAAATAAATGGTCTATTGATTCTGTATCCTCACAACAAAATCTGCAGAGCTTCGATGATTTTATGCCCCAAATATTCAACATTTTGTAGGTGGCAAGAATTCTATATAATAATTTTAGCATCTATATAATAATTTTAGCATCAATTCTTGCGTTGTTTTATATATCATACCATGGAATCGGTACATCAAAAAACTTTCTTTAAATAAGAACAAATTCTTATTTACAATGACGGCCTACCCCGGCCAAACCTGGACGACGCTGGGCCAATTGTGCGCCGCCCTATGGGACTCCCAATCACGGCTGGATGTGATACAGCCTGGACTAGTGTAGATAATGGCTTGGGAGCGACTGTAGGTGAGTGAATGTGAGCAGTCTTACTTTCAGGCCCTCCTGGAGCTGTTGAGCAACGGCACGCGCCTGTGGGGACTCCCCATCTCCCCTGGCGGCCAGGTCGGCTAGCTGGGCCATCAGCTGTTCCACCTGCTCACACTTCCCTACCAGCTCCTGTCTGTAGGGACCTGGCAGAGCGTTAGCCAGACGACGGCCCTCCGCCACCAGCCCCCGGATAGCTGCCTGGCCTGGGGAGAGACACAGACACTCGCAGGCTCAGAAACACACAGAGTAGACACACCAGCACACAGCAAACAAAGCTTTGGATCATAGGTGGGTCTCTACCGATTTGGGCCAGAGGGTTAGGAGTAGTAGGACCGCCCACACATCCTTCATTCTATATCGCTGTATGACATTCTATATCATAAACTGGGTGGTTCGAGCCCTGAATGCTAATTGGCTGAAATGCATGGTATATCAGACCGTATACCACGGCTATGACAAAACATGTATTTTTACTGCTCTAATTACTTTGGTAACCAGTTTATAATAGCAATAGGGCACCTTATGTCATGCCTAAAAGCCCGTAGCTGTATATTGGCCATATACCACACCCCCTCGGGCCTTATTGCTTAATTGTTGTATGTTACTCTATATAGTTGTGATTATGTTTACTCTGAACATTCTCCAGGAGGCTATGTAATACAGCCCAGAGTCTAAGTGTTAACAGATGAGAGAATATCCAGGCTTCTGAGCCGACAAGCCAAGGAGATAATGAGGTTGGGAGAGAGCATAGGAATGTAGTACACAGAGAAAAACAACACAGCAGACATGTACACAGAGTCTGGACTGATGTTCACTGTAGAGGGAGAAAGAGAGGGAGGAAGGGAGAGAGAGGCAGGAAGGAGGGCTGAGAGAATGCGGGAGAAGGAGAGAGAGATGGAGGGGAAGAAAGCAAGGGGGAGGGAGTTAGAGAAAGAGATAAAGGAAGGAATGAGAAAGAGACAAGGCCATTCAGACTCACCCACTCCCCCGTCATCGATGGTGGGGTTCTCCATCCAGCTCTGGGCCTGCTCTATCTTCCCCTCCAGGTGGACAGCAGCCTTGGCAG
This sequence comes from Salvelinus namaycush, assembly GCF_016432855.1. NCBI lineage: Eukaryota > Metazoa > Chordata > Actinopteri > Salmoniformes > Salmonidae > Salvelinus > Salvelinus namaycush. The sequence continues at coordinate 3,248,733 of NC_052341.1, read as the reverse complement.
GCCTGCTGTTGGCTACAGCCTTGCTGGTCTTAGACTGCAGGTTCTGTAGGGCTGTGGCTATATGCTTCGCCAATGCCCTGGCCTCCGGAGTATCACCTTTACCCCTGTGATGTGAGACAATAATGACGTACTGGAAATGAAAAGTCCATTGTCTCTCTCTTAAGGATGATAGGTAGTTATTCTGGGGAAAGCTAAATGAAAAGTCCATAGTCTCTCTCTAAAGCATGATAGGTAGTTATTCTAGGGAAAGCTAAATGAAATAGAATGATGCATATAGGTGTTGATTAAGATTTATGGACTACTGGTCAGCAAGAAAACGATGTGATAACATTCACTTAAACTCTAAGGCAGTGGCATTCAAGGTCGGGGTCGCGACCCCACTAGGGGGAATTGCAAAATTAACAAAATAATAATAACAATAATAGGAACAAAAAAATTAAGAGTACAGATTATTTTATGGAACCAATATACAAACGTTTTTGAGAAAGGTAATTTGAAAAATTACATTGAGTAAATGTATTTATTAGTTTCTTTTAAATTATCAAAAAATATACTGATTTTAAGGTTGTGTCACTAGATTTGGGGGTCCTTGCTGAAAAGGTGCTCTAAGGAATTACATGGCCTACGGATAGCAGACAGAAAGCACAATATTGGCCCAAGGACACAACCCTGCGGAACTCAATATTTAACCTCGGAGTGTTTTCAACATTCTTCATTACACATTAAGATATTGACTCAGACAGACCAAGCCCCCGCTCAGGTAATACCTCCGATCCTTTTAAAGCTGTATTGTCATACAGTTGTCTATACTGCCAGGGGGTGTTGTCAGTTGTAATCTTTGTACCCATTGGTTTGAACTCCACTCTTAGATCTGCTATTGTTAGCTCAGAAGAGAAGCCCACTGTGGTCTGCTCAACCAGTACTATTAGTTCAAATGTGAATTTCATAAACTTTAATACCCCTCAGTTTTCATATCACATATAGGGCTCGGTGGGCCTTAGACAATAGCAACCAAAGCCCATGTAAGTCAGTTTATAACATTCCATCATTGGTTACTGAGAGTCACTCATATTGACATTGGCTGCCGCCACAGGAAAAGTAATTCACATTTATACTCCTTCCTCTTTTACTAATAGGGATAGATCAAATGGTGCAGTTCTATGGCCATACTAACTACATCAATATCAACCATCAGACAGGTTCTTCAACCGCCTATTGAACATAGCTTGTTGAAGTTTCTATGTGACTTTAAAAATCGTAAAGGACTTGGATTGATGCATCTGAATATTAGGAACTTTCTTCCTAAACTGATTTACATCAAGTTATAGGTTATGCAGACGAATCCGGACATTCTGGTATTTACTGAAACTTGGATCTCTGGGGACATTCTGGACTCTAATAATATTGAGGATTATAATGTGTTCAGAGCTGACTGACAGGGTAGAGGTGGTGGGGTGGCCATTTTTATAGAAATATTTATATATTGTTCTCCTAACTGAAATCCATTTCCCAGTTACAATCTTTAAGCCTTTGTCTGGGGGGGGGGGGGGGTGTATTCATAACTGTTATAAGGGTCTAACTAGTTTATGGTCTTCTTTTACAAAATCAGAAGTTATTATCCTGGGTGACTTCAATTATGATTGGGAAATGCAGGCTTCAGACAATCTAAAATACATGGTGATGTATTGATCTAAACCCAACCCAGCTGGTGACTAAGTCTACACGGCCCAACCCTATAGATCCTTCAAAGTCAACTCTGATTGATCTCATTCTAACAAATACACCAGAGAGATATGTTTCTACTGTTATCTTCTCCTAAGACATTAGTGACCATTTCCAAGATGTTTGTATTAGAGATGTGAGAAGACAAATCTAAGCCTTGTGACATCACAAAGAGGAACTTTAACTTCAGTGATCATGTTTTGTTTTTTTTACATTATCTTTATTTTAGTGACCTTGATTGTATTTTAGCTGTCGTTGAACCCGATTCAACTTTGAGCCTCTTTGTAGATGTCTTCTGTACTATTGTGGATAGTCATGCTCCCTTTATATAATGGAGGGTTAAAGGTAGATCTAATACCTGGTACACGCCGCAATTATCAGAAGTCATTCATAAAAGAGATGATGCTTGGTTCAAGGCCAGGAACACAGGCTTATGCCCGGACTGGCAAGCTTTTATTAAGCAGCTGAGGAATCACTGTGTAAAATAAATCAGAAAGGCTAAATCTGATTACTATTTAAACGCTCTTTCAGATTGTAATGGGAACCCTGATAAATTCTGGAAAACTGTCAAATTCTTAAAAGGGTTCTACTTCCTCTGTACAACAACAAATTAATTCAGACACTGGCTGCATTACAGGAAAAGAACACTCCATAATTGATGCATTTAATCACCATTTTATATCAGCAGGCCTATCAATTTCAAAGAACTTCTAAGGCTATTTACCATGATATTGGGCAGGATGCTGGTAGGGGAAACTTGATGAATGATCAGAGAATTGAGTCAAAAATATATTAAGATATTTACAGAAATAGAAGCCCTGGATGCTTTGCTAGGGTGGCGAGTACGGCCGATCCCCGGGGCCAAGCTCCCTGCCATCCAGGACCTCTATACAAGGCAGTGTGAGTGGAAGGCCCCAAAAATTGTCCATAAAGTAGGGTCCATACAGAAATGGTTTGTCGAGATCGGTGTGGAAAAACTTGACTGGCCTGCACAGAGCCCTGACCTCAACCCCATTTAACACATTTGGGATGAATTGGAAAGCCGACTGCAAGCCAGGCCTAATCGCCCAACATCAGACCTCACTAATGCTCGTGGCTGAATGGAAGCAAGTCCCCGCAGCAATGTTCCAACATCTAGTGGGAAGACTTCCCAGAAGAGTGGAGGCTGTTATAGCAGCAAAGGGTGGACCAACTCCATAATAATGCACATGATTTTGATGTTAGACGAGGTGTCCACATACTTTTGGTCATGTAGTGTAGCTACCTCAATTACCTGGTACCCCTGCACATTGACTCAGTACTGGTACTCCCTGTATATAGCCATGTTATTACCTGGTACCCCTGCACATTGACTCAGTACTGGTACTCCCTGTATATAGCCATGTTATTACCTGGTACCCCTGCACATTGACTCAGTACTGGTACTCCCTGTATATAGCCATGTTATTACCTGGTACCCCTGCACATTGACTCAGTACTGGTACTCCCTGTATATAGCCATGTTATTACCTGGTACCCCTGCACATTGACTCAGTACTGGTACTCCCTGTATATAGCCATGTTATTACCTGGTACCCATGCACATTGACTCAGTACTGGTACTCCCTGTATATAGCCATGTTATTACCTGGTACCCATGCACATTGACTCAGTACTGGTACTCCCTGTATATAGCCATGTTATTACCTGGTACCCATGCACATTGACTCAGTACTGGTACTCCCTGTATATAGCCATGTTATTTTTACTTGTTATTCGTTATTCAGTGTCTATTTATTCCACGTGTCACTTTTTCAATTTTTTACCTGTAACTCTGCATTGTTGGAAAGTAAGTAAGCATTTCACTGTTAGTCTACACCTGTTGTTTACGAACCACATGACAAATAATTGTATTTTCTAGGGTATATAAAATGGATTACTTACTGTCTCCGGAGCTCAGAGAGCTTGGCGGTGAGAGCAGCCATCTCTCCGATGGACCTCAGGACGTCATCTCTCTCCTTGGGGTCTTCACACATGTCAGCGATCTTCTTGGCCTCAGACAGGAGGGCTCTAATGTTTTCCTCTCCCTCAGGACCACCGTTAGGGTCTGCCAGCCAGTTCTGCAGGGGCACAGGGTTAGGGGTCAACATAACACAACAGGCTCAAGACCATGGACAAATGCCTGTTGCTTAATGCTTTTGTGCGCTATCCTCTGGGATTTGTACTTTTTCCATTGTGCAATTTTTAACCCCCCCCAAAAAAATCTAGCAATCAAGAGTCTACCTGAGCAGCGTCAATCCTCTTGGCGATGACCTGTTTGGAGTTGGTCATGGCCTCCAGTTTCCGGCCTGCATTCTCCACTTTCCCCGCGAGAACATCCAGGCCCTGGGAGACCTGCTGGGCCTTCTGCTTGGCTGCAGGAGATGCCCCCTGACCCCTGGAGATAGACAGAGAGAAAGACAACACAGAACATAAGACGGTTGTAAAATTCTTAACTTTCCCGAAGTTCAAAGGTTTTTCAGGAATCACAGCATATTCCCCCACCAAAGCCCCCCTCCCCCCACTACTTTCCCCCCCCCCCACCGAACCCATTGTGGGTTCGATTCCCGGGTCCACCCATACATAAAATGTTTGCACGCATGACTGTAAGCCACTTTGGTTAAAAGCGTCAGCTAAATGGCATATATTATTATTTTCCATGTACTGTACCTGGCCCTCATCTCAGAAACCTGGTCAGTGATCTGCCCCAGGGTTTTGGCAGTGCCCAGGATATCCCTCCGCTCCCTCCCAGCACACAGCTCTCCCACCTTCCCAGCCTCATCCAGGATCTGGCGGATGGCCTGTTCTCCTGCGTCCCCTGATCACCAGGACACATTGAGCACAGAAGACAAATGTTACAAACACCTAGACAAAAAAGGACAACTGGGTCCTGTTCAATTGGCACCAAACAGAAGAAAACGGACTGAAAACACGGAGCGACTACTTTGACTCCAATAAAAACAATAGCAGTGGTGTATAAAGATGGCGGCCCTACACGTACTTAACATAAATTCCTAATTTTGCCTTGTTCTCCCTATTGTACATTACGCTCCGTTACATTATTTTATGTAGTCATTAGCACAATATATATGATCCCAATTTTAGCTTCAAATTTTATTGTGCTGATTTATTGGCACATTGAACTATATCGCGCGCCGTAGTTTCAAAACTCAGTGGATGAAACAAAGACGTCATATCTGAATTCTTTTGCCATTGTTTTGTTTTTCATAGATTGTCTTTTTCTACGGTGTCCCCAAATGCAGGGGTTTACAAACCTCTCCTCAGGGAACCCCAGCTGTTTCCTGTTTTCAAACTATTCCAGAAATAGCACACCTGATTCAGCTACTCAACTAATCATCAAGCCCTTTACTTGAATCGGGTGAGCTAGTTCAGGGCTACACACAAACAGTGAAATGTCTGGGGGGGTCCCTGAGGAGAGGTTTGCAAGCACTGCCCTAATGAACCCTGGTATATTGAGCCATTGGGAGGACATGTTACCTGGTTGGGCGTCGGGGTCCCTCAGCCAGCTCTTGGCCTGGGTCATCTTAGAGTCGATGAGCGCCAGAGCTCTCTTCATGGCCTCTGTATCCTTTAGGGTCAACAACAGGGTCAGGGGAGACAACATGCATGAATAACTAATAACTTTTGGTGTAGAACTTCCCCCCAAAAAACATTTTTGAAAAAGACTGAAATTAGGCACATTTGGACTTTGTACTACAGCATATACAGGGATTGTCATATACAAATAATTGTTTCTAAAACTGAGGCAATGATTTGCCTAATGATGATTCCTTTTTAAGGTAACCCTTCTGTAGTTTAATATACGTCTTCAGAGTAAGGTAATGGCATGTCTGTCAAGGAGCCAGATCTTGCAGCATGTGTTTGGAGTTTGAGCAATCTCATGCTATTATTTGCCTGCTTGGGGAATTCATTAATGTGATGATGACTGATGAACATGAGCTCAGCATTCACACAGATGAACACATGGATCATGACGTTAGATACGGCAAAGACATGACATCCCCCATGATCACAACCATTACAGCACACACACAACTCTGCAAAAAGCTGTCTCACACACACACACACACACCAGATATTATCTGTACCTCAGATGTACAGCATTGCTGTTATTCATTAACCTCTGGCAGTCAGCAACACAACAGTAAAAATGCACATGCTGTTTTAAAATCAAATCACTTCCCAGTCTTTTATGTGAGTTCCAAATGGCACCCTATTCCCTACTTTACATAGTGCACTACTTTTGACCAGTGCCCTATAGGTTCTTGTCAGAAGTAGTGCACTGTATAGTGAATAGGGTGCCATTTGGAACTCAAGTGTCAATACGGGTGTTGTTTCACATCATAAAAAGCCCATCTACTGTGACTGTCCCATTGTGTCTCAATCTGGTTGGGATGGAAATACAACAAATATAAAAGAGACGGCTTGACAACGAGTCTATTCATCAGCCAAGAGTTGGGACAGAGCTGTTATACACAACATGTGGCAGAGTGAGACACACAGGGAGATGGTTTTCCAGGAGTTTGCATGATAGGCTATACAAGGACACTGTAGCCTTTGAATGACTTCACGCAGTTTATGACTTTTTACTCCATGAAGGACATCTATCCAGATACACAAGTGACGGTTCTACCTGCTACTAGTCATGTGAGTTAATAGCCTTCGTCCTTCGGGGACAAGAACAGATCTATTCCATTCTGCATGTCCACATCACTGAACTAACAAATGTAACTCAACAAAGGGAGGACTCTGCAGCAGAAAACAACCAGAAGCCTTGAGAACTATGCAAATGTTACAACATGTTACAAAATATCTGGTTTGCATGTTACGTAACAATAATAATATTATTATACCTCCAAGATAAAGTTTTTTTGTCAAAGAAAAGGACGACAATGATAACCAGCCTATTGGTGGGATTTACCACAGTATTAAGACGGAAGATTGAGCAAAGTCAAAGTTGAATTTAGGAAATTACTGTGTGTTGGTGCTATCAGCCTGGAAGTGAACAGCAGTGTAAAGTAAAGTCCCAAATGGAACCCTGTTCCCTATATAGTGCACTACCTTCAAACAGGACCCAGTCAGAAGTAGTGCACTGCACAGGAAATGCACAGGAAGCTGCACAGGAAGTAGGGTGCCATTTGGGACACATACAAGGTTTACTTTATCAAGTGATGAAGCCAGGCTGAGAAGTGGGCAGGTGGTTTGATAGGTGGGGACATAAAGGAGTAACCAATGCTTTTAAAAATACAAGAAGACACACTCTAACAGTAAACTCCATCTATCCAGTGAAGGGCTTTTGCGTTGGGGATTATTAGGTTTGAGGATCACGTAAGGTGAGACGACATTAGAGTATATATGGAACCTAGTTAGATCTGTGAGCAAACAACCACTGATTTTACACAACGACAATATCGCAGTACTGGAATCAGTCAATTACTTTGACCACTTAACAACTTGAGTGCCTTTCTCCCATGAATAAAAATCTACTGCTCTACTACTGTAGAGATCATGATTCATTCCCACTGCCTCTGGGACCAGTTTCCCGGACACTGGATAAGCCCAGAATAAGCATGCTCAATGGAGAACATCCTTTGAAAGTACTTTTAAGTACAGGAATAGGCTTAACCTGTATTCTGGAAACTGGCCACCTGATCTTACTGGAAAGCAATATGACAAGAGAAAGAGAGATAAATCAATAGCACATGACTCAGCAGTACTCTGGATCAATAGAACACCTAAAGAACATCCTATTACCAGCATCTATAATACAGGAGAAGAACATCCTATTACCAACATCTACAATACAGGAGAAGAACATCCTATTACCAACATCTATAATACAGGAGAAGAACATCCTATTACCAACATCTACAGTACAGGAGAAGAACATCCTATTACCAACATCTACAATACAGGAGAAGAACATCCTATTACCAACATCTACAATACAGGAGAAGAACATCCTATTACCGACATCTATAGTACAGGAGAAGAACATCCTATTACCGGCATCTACAGTACAGGAGAAGAACATCCTATTACCGGCATCTATAGTACAGGAGAAGAACATCCTATTACCAACATCTATAATACAGGAGAAGAACATCCTATTACCAACATCTATAATACAGGAGAATAACATCCTATTACCGGCATCTATAGTACAGGAGAAGAACATCCTATTACCGGCATCTATAGTACAGGAGAAGAACATCCTATTACCGGCATCTATAGTACAGGAGAAGAACATCCTATTACCAACATCTATAGTACAGGAGAAGAACATCCTATTACCGACATCTATAGTACAGGAGAAGAACATCCTATTACCGACATCTATAGTACAGGAGAAGAACATCCTATTACCGACATCTATAGTACAGGAGAAGAACATCCTATTACCGACATCTATAGTACAGGAGAAGAACATCCTATTACCGACATCTATAGTACAGGAGAAGAACATCCTATTACCGACATCTATAGTACAGGAGAAGAACATCCTATTACCGACATCTATAGTACAGGAGAAGAACATCCTATTACCGACATCTATAGTACAGGAGAAGAACATCCTATTACCAACATCTATAATACAGGAGAAGAACATCCTATTACCGACATCTATAGTACAGGAGAAGAACATCCTATTACCGACATCTATAGTACAGGAGAAGAACATCCTATTACCGGCATCTATAATACAGGAGAAGAACATCCTATTACCAACATCTACAATACAGGAGAAGAACATCCTATTACCGGCATCTACAGTACAGGAGAAGAACATCCTATTACCGGCATCTATAGTACAGGAGAATAACATCCTATTACCGGCATCTATAATACAGGAGAACACCACTCAGATCAGCTGTTTATGGTATGTCAAACTTGAAAGAACTAAATATTAAAAGAAAAACATTTATTTTTACAGTCAAATAAATACATTTTCAGAACTTGCTGCACATTTTCCCCAAATATGTAATTCCATTATGTTAATAATATCACTCACCTAGCATATCTAATATAGTAGCATTTCTAGAGTTACTACAGCAGTGATCTACTACACAAAAACACACATGGAACAAGACTGTCATCATCATCATCATCAACACACAGACAGAGAGCTACCAGACATGCTGCTGCTGAATGCACAACCACACAGCAAGGTAGGTAGGGGTCGAAAGATGTAGGCTTACCTTCTACAGGGAGGGGGGGGGGGGGTCAAAAGAAAGGAAGAACAAAGCATGTAGAAATGTTTAACCAGACATACCAACGGAAAAATAAGAGGAAACAGAAGTAAGAAGCCTAGTAAAGAAGAAGTACATCCCAGAGGAGGGGAGAGTGGGGTGACAGGAGAGTGGGGTGACGGGGGACAGAGGGGTGACGGGGGACAGAGGGGTGACGGGGGACAGAGGGGTGACGGGGGACAGAGGGGTGACAGAGGGGTGACGGGGGACAGAGGGGTGACAGAGGGGTGACGGGGGACAGAGGGGTGACGGGGGACAGAGGGGTGACAGAGGGGTGACGGGGGACAGAGGGGTGACGGGGGACAGGCTGTTGTGTGCTCTTCTCCCGCAGCATTCTGGGAGTGTTTATGTGTATGTGAGCGCACGTGGGTGTTGGGCTGTGACTCGCAATACAGATCCAGAAACCCCCAAAAAACAGCTTTCTTTAGCTGTAGAAGTAGTGGTCTAATGAGCAGTGATTGGTCAAAACATTTACCCTCCTCCTTGTCTGTGACGAGCAGCTCTCGAGGGTCGAGGTGTGTGAGCGTGAGAGAGAGGGGCAAAGACAAGCTGCCCAGGTACAGATCCAAGATCAGCATCTTCCCCCCAAATCCTAACATTAACCGTTAATGTTACAAAACTGACCCAAGATCGGCATCTAGGGGAAGCCTCTCCCTACACCGGCCAAAGACAACCCTGAGGGGGGGTGTGGTTCTAGCTAGCTCCGTACCTTATTGGCCCAGGCGTCTTCGTCCCAGGAAGTGAGCTGCAGCACCCTGATGATCTCGTTGATCTCAGCGCTCATCTTCTCGAAGGTGAAGTTCCTGTTCTTCAGAGACTCCTCTACTCCCTGGCTGCCGGAAGTCTTGGTCGTCACAAAGATCTTGATACCTGGAGTAAGAACAACAGTGATCACCAGTAAAAAAGGGATTTGTTTCTTACAGACTTGTTAGATGTATAGATAACTGTGAAGATCCAGTATTATTCTGTTAGAGAAACGGTCCTGTGTCAGAATCTGACTAGTGGCAATGGTGCTGACTCTGTACTGACACCGGGGGTTCTAGTCCCATCTCAACCTTTCCTGTCCATCTACCCCTCTACAGTCAGAAATAATAGAAATAAGAATGATCCTTAGAGAGAAGAGAACAGAAGCGGTAGAGGAGAAGGAAGTAGTCACCTGAGATTAGAACAGGTAGCAACTCTTTGACCGTGTTCATAGACTTGACTAGCATCACGCGGTGTTCTTGATGGGTCAGCTCCTGCTGCCTCTCGTCAATCATCTTGGCCATCTTCGTCATCCCTGGACAGGAACAACCACACAAAGGACCAGTTACGTAAGACGTTTCTCTCAAGTAATTTCCACTTCCTGACGACAGGCCATCCATGAAGAGAACATTAAATATTTCATCAAATCGTGACGTCAACACAGCATTTGGCACTGGGGCTACCATTAGAAACATGCATGCATTCATTGTAATCGCTTCGGATAAAAGTGTCAGGTAAATGTCAAATATTACTGGTTATTTAAGCAATAAGGCATGAGGGGGTGTGGTATATGGACAATATATCACGGCTAAGGGCTGTTCTTAGGCACGACGCATCGCGGAGTGCCTGGACACAGCCCTTAGCCGTGGTAGATTGGCCTTATATCACAAACCCCTGAGGTGCCTTATTGCTATTATAAACTGGTTACCAACGTAATTAGAACAGTAATACAAAATGTTTTGTCATACCCGTGGTATACGGTCTGATATACCACGGCTGTCAGCCAATCAGCATTCAGGGCTGGAACCACACAGTTTATATGCATTGTATTATTCAAGTCATCTCAGTAGCCAAGGTAACTACGTGGTTATGACTGTGATATATGTGGTCGTCTCACCTGTCTACCTTATGATGAATGCACTAATGGAAGTGGCTCTAGATAAGAGCGTCTGCTAAAAGACTGAGGTGTTAAATGAAGTTTAAAGGGTCTGACCAGGTCCCAGGTTCTTTGTGTACGTGATCAGATCCTCCATGGATTCCACCACCTCTGCCACGGTCAGGTACTCCAGGATACCTTTACACACACGGATGATTTTACGAACCTGCAATTGATCAAAAGAACAGGATCAATAATCTATATTGATATATATATTGCTCTGGCTTCTTAGTGATATCTGTATCTTTCAGCATTTTGTTGCGATACCTTTTGCCTCAATCTATACCGAACAAAACCAAAAGAAATCAACACGCAACGATTTCAATGATTTTACCGAGTTACATTTCATATAAAGGGACTCAGTCAGTTGAAATACATTCATTATACCCTAATCCATGTTACATGTATTGTTCAGTCTAAAAACATTTTCAGTTTGAGGTCTGAATTACCGCTGAAGGTGATTATTTTGTAGTGATTATGCTAATGTGTTATTACATAAACACCATAAGGAAATAACAAGGCTTCCCTTGTAAAAAGAGGTCATCTGAGCTCAACTGGAGGAGACAAATAAAAGGATGAATAACCTCCACCATCAGTACTGTAGCTTGTCTAGTTAATGAGGCCTGATAATAATGCTGTGCCACTGACAGTCCTGCTCTGTCAGCTCCTGACCAGCTGCATGTGTTGTGTCCGTGTGTCCGTGTGCACGTGTGTCCGTGTGCACGTGTGTCCGTGTGCACGTGTGTCCGTGTGCACGTGTGTCCGTGTGCACGTGTGTCCGTGTGCACGTGTGTCCGTGTGCACGTGTGTCCGTGTGCACGTGTGTCCGTGTGCACGTGTGTGTTGTTGTTACTGTGCTCCTCTCCCAATCCCAGTGGTGCCGTATAAACAATTTCCCTGGTTGTATCCCGATTGGCACCCTATTCCCTATACAGTGCACTAAATAGGGAAAAGGTCACCATTTGGGACGAAGCCCCTGGCCGCCTGTCTCTAAACCGTGTGCCGTTTTACTGTCCCTGAGCCCGGCCGCCTGTCTCTAAACCGTGTGCCGTTTTACTGTCCCTGAGCCCGGCCGCCTGTCTCTAAACCGTGTGCCGTTTTACTGTCCCTGAGCCCGGCCGCCTGTCTCTAAACCGTGTGCCGTTTTACTGTCCCTGAGCCCGGCCGCCTGTCTCTAAACCGTGTGCCGTTTTACTGTCCCTGAGCCCGGCCGCCTGTCTCTAAACCGTGTGCCGTTTTACTGTCCCTGAGCCCGGCCGCCTGTCTCTAAACCGTGTGCCGTTTTACTGTCCCTGAGCCCGGCCGCCTGTCTCTAAACCGTGTGCCGTTTTACTGTCCCTGAGCCCGGCCGCCTGTCTCTAAACCGTGTGCCGTTTTACTGTCCCTGAGCCCGGCCGCCTGTCTCTAAACCGTGTGCCGTTTTACTGTCCCTGAGCCCGGCCGCCTGTCTCTAAACCGTGTGCCATTTTACTGTCCCTGAGCCCGGCCGCCTGTCTCTAAACCGTGTGCCGTTTTACTGTCCCTGAGCCCGGCCGCCTGTCTCTAAACCGTGTGCCGTTTTACTGTCCCTGAGCCCGGCCGCCTGTCTCTAAACCGTGTGCCGTTTTACTGTCCCTGAGCCCGGCCGCCTGTCTCTAAACCGTGTGCCGTTTTACTGTCCCTGAGCCCGGCCGCCTGTCTCTAAACCGTGTGCCGTTTTACTGTCCCTGAGCCCGGCCGCCTGTCTCTAAACCGTGTGCCGTTTTACTGTCCCTGAGCCCGGCCGCCTGTCTCTAAACCGTGTGCCGTTTTACTGTCCCTGAGCCCGGCCGCCTGTCTCTAAACCGTGTGCCGTTTTACTGTCCCTGAGCCCGGCCGCCTGTCTCTAAACCGTGTGCCGTTTTACTGTCCCTGAGCCCGGCCGCCTGTCTCTAAACCGTGTGCCGTTTTACTGTCCCTGAGCCCGGCCGCCTGTCTCTAAACCGTGTGCCGTTTTACTGTCCCTGAGCCCGGCCGCCTGTCTCTAAACCGTGTGCCGTTTTACTGTCCCTGAGCCCGGCCGCCTGTCTCTAAACCGTGTGCCGTTTTACTGTCCCTGAGCCCGGCCGCCTGTCTCTAAACCGTGTGCCGTTTTACTGTCCCTGAGCCCGGCCGCCTGTCTCTAAACCGTGTGCCGTTTTACTGTCCCTGAGCCCGGCCGCCTGTCTCTAAACCGTGTGCCGTTTTACTGTCCCTGAGCCCGGCCGCCTGTCTCTAAACCGTGTGCCGTTTTACTGTCCCTGAGCCCGGCCGCCTGTCTCTAAACCGTGTGCCGTTTTACTGTCCCTGAGCCCGGCCGCCTGTCTCTAAACCGTGTGCCGTTTTACTGTCCCTGAGCCCGGCCGCCTGTCTCTAAACCGTGTGCCGTTTTACTGTCCCTGAGCCCGGCCGCCTGTCTCTAAACCGTGTGCCGTTTTACTGTCCCTGAGCCCGGCCGCCTGTCTCTAAACCGTGTGCCGTTTTACTGTCCCTGAGCCCGGCCGCCTGTCTCTAAACCGTGTGCCGTTTTACTGTCCCTGAGCCCGGCCGCCTGTCTCTAAACCGTGTGCCGTTTTACTGTCCCTGAGCCCGGCCGCCTGTCTCTAAACCGTGTGCCGTTTTACTGTCCCTGAGCCCGGCCGCCTGTCTCTAAACCGTGTAGCGTTTTACTGTCCCTGAGCCCGGCCGCCTGTCTCTAAACCGTGTAGCGTTTTACTGTCCCTGAGCCCGGCCGCCTGTCTCTAAACCGTGTAGCGTTTTACTGTCCCTGAGCCCGGCCGCCTGTCTCTAAACCGTGTAGCGTTTTACTGTCCCTGAGCCCGGCCGCCTGTCTCTAAACCGTGTAGCGTTTTACTGTCCCTGAGCCCGGCCGCCTGTCTCTAAACCGTGTAGCGTTTTACTGTCCCTGAGCCCGGCCGCCTGTCTCTAAACCGTGTACCGTTTTACTGTCCCTGAGCCCGGCCGCCTGTCTCTAAACCGTGTGCCGTTTTACTGTCCCTGAGCCCGGCCGCCTGTCTCTAAACCGTGTGCCGTTTTACTGTCCCTGAGCCCGGCCGCCTGTCTCTAAACCGTGTAGCGTTTTACTGTCCCTGAGCCCGGCCGCCTGTCTCTAAACCGTGTACCGTTTTACTGTCCCTGAGCCCGGCCGCCTGTCTCTAAACCGTGTACCGTTTTACTGTCCCTGAGCCCGGCCGCCTGTCTCTAAACCGTGTACCGTTTTACTGTCCCTGAGCCCGGCCGCCTGTCTCTAAACCGTGTACCGTTTTACTGTCCCTGAGCCCGGCCGCCTGTCTCTAAACCGTGTACCGTTTTACTGTCCCTGAGCCTGGCCGCCTGTCTCTAAACCGTGTACCGTTTTACTGTCCCTGAGCCCGGCCGCCTGTCTCTAAACCATGTACCGTTTTACTGTCCCTGAGCCCGGCCGCCTGTCTCTAAACCGTGTACCGTTTTACTGTCCCTGAGCCGGGTGATGTATGGAGGCTGATTGATGGGGGGTGATGGATATGGGGGGGGGGGGGGGGGGGTGATGGTACGGCTGCCTGGTTTAAGGAACTACCTCTAGCCTGCGGAGATGTGCGGTGTTGTAACACACATTTGTTTTGAGGGAGGAGGGTTATGCCTGTGTGTAACTAATGTCGTTTACAAGACGTTCAGTTGAAGGGTGAGATGAAACTCCTTCCAGAAACTATGTTGCTGTGCTCTACTCTACTCTCCAGTTCTCTCCACTCTACTGTAATGTACTCTCCACTCTACTGTAATGTACTCTCCACTCTACTGTAATGTACTCTCCACTCTACTGTAATGTACTCTCCACTCTACTGTAATGTACTCTCCACTCTACTGTAATGTCCAGTCTACTGTAATGTCCAGTCTACTGTACGTTACGCCACTTTACGTTACTCCACTTTACACTACTGTACTCTCCGGTACTCCACGGTACCTCAGCCTCGTCGAAGGTGAGCAGCAGGTCAGAGGTGCCAGAGAGGATTCCACGGGAGCCGTCGATGAGGTAATCTCGAGCAGGGACGGAGTAAGGGTCTGCTTTCAACATGGACGCAGCCTGCACCAGCTTGGTGCATGCAGTCTCCACCCTGAGAGAGGGAAAGAGGAACAATGGAAAACAATACCGTTACATAGCTCATTAAGGCTGTATTACAACCGGCAGTGATTGGGAGTTCCCATAGAGCGGCGCACAATCGGCCCAGGGTTAGGCCGGTGAAGGCCGTCATTGTAAATAAGAATTTGTTCTTAATAACCTCTTGGAAATAGGGGACGCTCTTTTCACTTCTGGATAAAATTGTGCCCAATTTAAACGGCCTCGTACTCTGTCCTAGATCATATGATATGCATATTATTATTACTATTGGATAGAAAACACTCTGAAGTTTCTAAAACTGTTTGAATTATATCTGTGAGTAAAACAGAACTCATTTGGCAGGCAAACTTCCAAACAGGAAGTTAAAATTCTGAAATGGGTCTCTGAAAGGCTTCGCCTATTCAATTGTCTTGTATTTATGGATCTGTATGCACTTCATACGCCTTCCACTAGATGTCAACAGGCAGTAGAACGTGGAATGAAGTGTCTAGCCTTCTGTGGGACCGGATGGGAGTCGTTGGAGTGAGAGGTCAGCCATATTGGCAGTATTTGGCTACGCACTTGGGTTTGTCATATCGTTGTCTGCAATGAGTTAGGTAGACACGAAGAAATGCTCCGTCTGGGACGTTATTGGATATATTTGTGAAAAACATCCTAAAGATGGATTCTCAACTGAGTTTGACCAGTTTATTTGACTTTTATCACTTTTTGAATTTTTCGTTCATGCGTAAAATCTTCATGGACACGTGAGCTACACCATGCTAGCCAAAGTTGCTAATTCGACAGAAGAAATGGACATTCTAAAACAAAACAACGATTTATTGTGGAACTAGGACTCCTTGCACTGCATTCTGATGAAAGTTCATCAAAAGGTAAGGGAATATTTATGATGTTATTTCGTATTTTTGTGGACTCTTTGGACTCCAACATGGCGGAGAATGGCTGAGCGCTGTCTCAGATTATTGCATGCTGTGCTTTTCACTAAAGTGATTTTTTTAAATCTAACACAGCGGTTGCATTAAGAACCAGTGTATCTTTAATTATATGTGCACCATGTATTTTTCAGCAAAGTTTATGATGAGTTTTTCTGTTAGATTACGTGGCTGTCTAAAATTTCTCCGGACATTTTGGTGCCATTTGTGACCATGGCAGCAATGTAAAACCACGATTTGTAGCTATAAATATGCACATTTTCGAACAAAACATAAATGTATTGTATAACATGATGTCATAAGACTGTCATCTGATGAAGTTGTTCAAAGGTTAGTGATTCATTTTATCTCTATTTGTGGGTTTTGTGAAAGCTATCTTTGAGGTGAAAAAATGGCGTTGCGTGTTGGGCTATTGTGGTGAGCTAACATAAATATATGTTGTGTTTTCGCTGTAAAACATTTTAAAAATCGGACATGTTGGCTGGATTCACAAGATGTTTATCTTTCATTTGCTGTATTGGACTTGTGATTTCATGAAATTATAGGTTATCCCTGTAGCGCTAGGCTAGGCTATGCTAGTCAGCGTTTCTGATGAGAATGATCCCGGATCCGGGATGGGTGGTCCGTAGAGGTTTTAACTGACTTACCTAATTAAATAAAGGTTAAATAAAATGTAAAAAATGAAAAAGGCGTTAGCTAACTGATGCTAATGATCAGGTCTCTTAGAGCCAGTTGGGCATCAAGCCTGGTTTCAGCTCATTTCCTGTTGTTGAACGTGATCATGGATATAAGTGGCTATATTGTACATATGCAGTGTGTCGAGATGGAAAACTACTGCCCACCTAACAAACAAAGAAAACATCCCTTTATTTCATGTTTGAAACAAACAGCAAAAATGGACTTTCTCCTGTTGTAAATCACTATACTGCAAGGCAAGCAGATGAAGCCCATGGCCAATAAGACGGGCTTTTATTATTCTCTCACTATCTATAACATCCCTGATCATCTCTCACTATATATCTATAACATCCCTGATCATCTCTCACTATATATCTACAAGATATCTGATCATCTCTCACTATATATCTACAAGATATCTGATCATCTCTCACTATATATCTACAAGATATCTGATCATCTCTCACTATATATCTACAAGATATCTGATCATCTCTCACTATCTCTACAAGATATCTGATCATCTCTCACTATCTCTACAAGATATCTGATCATCTCTCACTATCTCTACAAGATATCTGATCATCTCTCACTATCTCTACAAGATATCTGATCATCTCTCACTATCTCTACAAGATATCTGATCATCTCTCACTATCTCTACAAGATATCTGATCATCTCTCACTATCTCTACAAGATATCTGATCATCTCTCACTATCTCTACAAGATATCTGATCATCTCTCACTATCTCTACAAGATATCTGATCATCTCTCACTATCTCTACAAGATATCTGATCATCTCTCACTATCTCTACAAGATATCTGATCATCTCTCACTATCTCTACAAGATATCTGATCATCTCTCACTATCTCTACAAGATATCTGATCATCTCTCACTATATCTACAAGATATCTGATCATCTCTCACTATATCTACAAGATATCTGATCATCTCTCACTATATCTGATCATCTCTCACTATATCTACAAGATATCTGAATCATCTCTCACTATATCTACAGGATATCTGAATCATCTCTCACTATATCTACAAGATATCTGAATCATCTCTCACTATATCTACAAGATATCTGAATCATCTCACTATATCTACAAGATATCTGAATCATCTCTCACTATATCTACAAGATATCTGAATCATCTCTCACTATATCTACAACATCCCTGATCATCATCATCATCCCGGATCATCTCTCAACTATATCTATAATACAACATCCCTGATCGTCTCTCACTATATCTATAATACAATATATCTGATCATCTCTCACTATATCTATAATACAACATCTCTGATCATCTCTCACTATATCTATAATACAACATCTCTGATCATCTCTCACTATATCTATAATACAACATCTCTGATCATCTCTCACTATATCTATAATACAACATCTCTGATCATCTCTCACTATATCTATAATACAACATCCCTGCACATTTTATTTATGTCACCTTTATTTAACCAGGTAGGCTAGTTGAGAACACCTTTATTTAACCAGGTAGGCATGTTGAGAACAAGTTCTCGTTTGCAATTGCGACCTGGCCAAGATAAAGCAAAGCAGTTCGACACATACAACAACCCAGAGTTACACATGGAGTAAAACAAACATACAGTCAATAATGCAGTAGAAAAATACGTCTATAAACAATGAGCAAATTAGGTGAGATGAGGTAAAGGCAAAAAAAGGCCAAGGTGGCGAAGTAAATACAATATAGCAAGTAAAACACTGGAATGGTAGATTTGCAGTGGAAGAATGTGCAAAGTAGAAATAATGGGGTGCAAAGGAGCAAAATAAATAAATAAATAAATAAATACAGTAGGGGAAGAGGTAGTTGTTTGGGCTAAATTATAGATGGGCTATGTACAGGTGCAGTAATCTGCTCTGACAGCTGGTGCTTAAAGCTAGTGAGGGAGATAAGCGTTTCCAGCTTCAGAGATTTTTGTAGTTTGTTCCAGTCATTGGCAACAGAGACCTGGAAGGAGAGGCGGCCAAAGGAGGAATTGGCTTTGGGGGTGACCAGAGAGATATACCTGCTGGAGCGCGTGCTACAGGTGGGTGCTGCTATGGTGACCAGCGAGCTGAGATAAGGGGGGACTTTACCTAGCAGGGTCTTGTAGATGACCTGGAGCCAGTGGGTTTGGCGACGAGTATGAAGCGAGGGCTAGCCAACGAGAGCGTACAGGTCGCAGTGGTGGGTAATATATGGGGCTTTGGTGACAAAACGGATGGCACTGTGATAGACTGCATCCAATTTATTGAGTAGGGTATTGGAGGCTATTTTGTAAAATGACATCGCCGAAGTCGAGGATCGGTAGGATAGTTAGTTAAACGAGGGTGTGTTTGGCAGCATGAGTGAATGATGCTTTGTTGCGAAATAGGAAGCCGATTCTAGATTTAACTTTGGATTGGAGATGTTTGATGTGAGTCTGGAAGGAGAGGTTACAGTCTAGCCAGTCTAGTTGTCCACATATTCTAAGTCAGACCTTTCCAGAGTAGTGATGCTGGACGGGAGGGCAGGTGCAGGCAGCGATCGGTTGAAGAGCATGCATTTAGTTTTACTTGTATTTAAGAGCAATTGGAGGCCACGTAAGGAGAGTTGTATGGCATTGAAGCTTGTCTGGAGGGTTGTTAACACAGTGTCCAAAGAAGGGCCAGAAGTATACAGAATGGTGTCGTCTGCGTAGAGGTGGATCGGAGACTCACCAGCAGCAAGAGCGACATCATTGATAAATACAGAGAAGAGAGACGGCCCAAGAATTGAACCGTGGCACCCCCATAGAGACTGCCAGAGGCCCGGACAACAGGCCGTCCGATTTGACACACTGAACTCAGAGAAGTAGTTGGTGAACCAGGCGAGGCAATCATTTGAGAAACCAAGGCTATTGAGTCTGCCGATGAGGATGTGGTGATTGACAGAGTCGAAAGCCTTGGCCAGGTCAATGAATACGGCTGCACAGTAATGTCTCTTATCGATGGCGGTTATGATATCGTTTAGGACCTTGAGCGTGGCTGAGGTGCACCCATGACCAGCTCTGAAACCAGATTGCATAGCGGATAAGGTATGGTGGGATTCGAAATGGTCGGTGATGTGTTTTTTAACTTGGCTTTCGAAGACCTTAGAAAGGCAGGGTAGGATAGATATAGGTCTGTAGCAGTTTGGGTCAAGCGTGTCCCCCCCCTTTGAAGAGGGGGATGACCGCAGCTGCTTTCCAATCTTTGGGAATCTCAGATGACACAAAAGAGAGGTTGAACAGGCTAGTATATAGGAGTTGCAACAATTTCGGCAGATCATTTTAGAAAGAAAGGGTCCAGATTGTCTAGCCCGGCTGATTTGTAGGGGTCCAGATTTTGCAGCTCTTTCAGAACATCAGCTGACTGGATTTGGGAGAAGGAGAAATGGGGGAGGGTTGGGTGAGTTGCTGTGGGGGGTGGAGGGCTGTTGACCAGGGTAGGGGTGGCCAGGTGGAAAGCATGGCCAGCCGTAGAAAAATGCTTTTGAAATTCTCAATTATAGTGGATTTATCAGTGGTGACAGTGTTTCCTATCCTCAGTGCAGTGGGCAGCTGGGAGGAGGTGCTCTTATTCTCCATGGACTTTAGTGTCCCAGAACTTTTTTGAGTTTGTGTTGCAGGAAGCAAATTTCTGCTTGAAAAAGCTAGCCTTGGCTTTTCTAACTGCCTGTTTATATTGGTTTCTAACTTCCCTGAAAAGTTGAATATCACAGGGGCTGTTCGATGCTAATGCAGAACGCCATAGGATGTTTTTGTGTTGTGTATCATCTCTCACTATATCTATAATATAACGTCTCTGAGCAGGTTTGATGAAAATGGCCTCAGTGGTGTACTTCTACTGAAGAGAAGATAAGAAACCTGAAGATTGTGAATTTAAGAAACCTACTAGTCAGCGAAACACAGGCAGCCTCGATATCATAGTTTAATCCTAATACATGCTGTGTAGGGCGTGTGTGCTGTGTAGGGCGTGTGTGCTGTGTAGGGCGTGTGTGCTGTGTAGGGCGTGTGTGCTGTGTAGGGCGTGTGTGCTGTGTAGGGCGTGTGTGCTGTGTAGGGCGTGTGTGCTGTGTAGGGCGTGTGTGCTGTGTAGGGCGTGTGTGCTGTGTAGGGCGTGTGTGCTGTGTAGGGCGTGTGTGCTGTGTAGGGCGTGTGTGCTGTGTAGGGCGTGTGTGCTGTGTAGGGCGTGTGTGCTGTGTAGGGCGTGTGTGCTGTGTATGTATGTGTGTAAATAAAATCAAACCTCCAGCACGTTACACAGAAACAGGCAACAAGCCAAAGATACGACACATGTTCCAATTCCCACAGAATCCTGACTTCCTACTAAAACCTGCGGGACAAACACTCTTCTCTGTTTAAAAGAGGGAACTGGTAGAATCAGTTTTTGTCCACGGTGCTGGAAGACGAGGCTCTGGGTGTGCAGGCAGGGCCAGACAAGCTCAGTTTGACTTTCCACGATGGCTAAGGCAGAACGGTCGCTGGTCTCTTGAAGCCTCTGGTAACTGGTAATGTATGTGCATATTAAACAGGTTTGTAGTGCTGTTAGCAACGCCAGCGTTGTGTGTTCAATTCCCACTGGGGTCACATAATATATGCACTCAACTGTAAGTCACTTTGAATAAAAGCATCTGCTGAATGTCATGTATTATGTCATGTATTACATTATATACATGTTAGTGCAGCCAGCAGTGTCCTTTAGCAGCGTGCAGTACACCAGACTACACAGTCATGATATATTACAGGACTAATCCAGGACCTATGCACACGCTAATTATAGTGAAGCACACACACACACTATTATATATATAGTTAAAGAAGACACATTCCAGCATGTGTATCTGATGGATGAAGACAACGTGACTTCAAGGCACGTTGTCTATATAGTTAAAGAAGACACATTCCAGCATGTGTATCTGATGGATGAAGACAACGTGACTTCAAGCACACACACTATTATATATATAGTTAAAGAAGACACATTCCAGCATGTGTATCTGATGGATGAAGACAACGTGACTTCAAGCACACACACTATTATATATATAGTTAAAGAAGACACATTCCAGCATGTGTATCTGATGGATGAAGACAACGTGACTTCAAGCACACACACTATTATATATATAGTTAAAGAAGACACATTCCAGCATGTGTATCTGATGGATGAAGACAACGTGACTTCAAGGCGCCAAATGCGTTCAGGTCGCCTCCGTGACCTCTATGCCCTACGCCGACCCCCGACTGCATTACTGGGTTCTACTGAGCGGAGCTGACAAGGTTGAGTGTGTATCAGCTAAGAATGGATGGCAGAGTCTCAGCCAAGCGGTTGGGTGGAGATTATTCATAGCTCCAGTGGAGTAGAAAGAGAAAATAAAATGGCCCTCTTGATTCATTCATTCAGGGAGTGACTTATTGTAACTACTGTTAGTGATGAGAACATGTGATATAGATTGAATCCATATGTCCAAAGAAAATGACTGGAAATACAATTTAAATACTTATCTCTTGGGGTTGAGGTTAACCAAGAGCAGCTGTCTACGAAGAAGACCAAATAGAAGCCTACCACTGTTCCTTCCTGCTTCCTCCTTTAGTGAGGAGTCCCTCCCTGGACAAATAGAAGCCTACCACTGTTCCTTCCTGCTTCCTCCTTTAGTGAGGAGTCCCTCCCTGGACAAATAGAAGCCTAGCACTGTTCCATCCTGCTTCCTCCTTTAGTGAGGAGTCCCTCCCTGGACAAATAGAAACCTACCACTGTTCCTTCCTGCTTCCTCCTTTAGTGAGGAGTCCCTCCCTGGACAAATAGAAACCTACCACTGTTCCTTCCTGCTTCCTCCTTTAGTGAGGAGTCCCTCCCTGGACAAATAGAAACCTACCACTGTTCCTTCCTGCTTCCTCCTTTAGTGAGGAGTCCCTCCCTGGACAAATAGAAGCCTACCACTGTTCCATCCTGCTTCCTCCTTTAGTGAGGAGTCCCTCCCTGGACAAATAGAAACCTACCACTGTTCCATCCTGCTTCCTCCTTTACTGAGGAGTCCCTCCCTGGACAAATAGAAGCCTACCACTGTTCCTTCCTGCTTCCTCCTTTAGTGAGGAGTCCCTCCCTGGACAAATAGAAACCTACCACTGTTCCTTCCTGCTTCCTCCTTTAGTGAGGAGTCCCTCCCTGGACAAATAGAAACCTACCACTGTTCCTTCCTGCTTCCTCCTTTAGTGAGGAGTCCCTCCCTGGACAAATAGAAGCCTACCACTGTTCCTTCCTGCTTCCTCCTTTAGTGAGGAGTCCCTCCCTGGACAAATAGAAACCTACCACTGTTCCTTCCTGCTTCCTCCTTTACTGAGGAGTCCCTCCCTGGACAAATAGAAACCTACCACTGTTCCTTCCTGCTTCCTCCTTTACTGAGGAGTCCCTCCCTGGACAAATAGAAGCCTACCACTGTTCCATCCTGCTTCCTCCTTTAGTGAGGAGTCCCTCCCTGGACAAATAGAAGCCTAGGAGGCAGCGAGCCTCCCACAGCAGCAGCCAGCGCCCCAACACACACACACACAGAGCGAGAGAGAGACAGACAAGAGACAGACTAGAGAGAGAGAGACACAGACTAGAGAGAGAGAGAGAGAGAGAGAGAGAGAGACGAGAGAGAGAGAGAGAGACAGACTAGAGAGACACAGAGACTAGAGAGAGAGAGACAGACTAGAGACACAGAGACTAGAGAGAGAGAGAGAGACGAGAGAGAGAGAGAGACTAGTCTCTCTCTCTAGACAGAGTGACTAGAGGGAGAAGAGAGAGAGACGAGAGAGAACAGGACAGAGAGAGGAGAGACTAGAGGAGAGAGACTAGAGGAGAGAGACTAGAGGGAGAGACAAATGACCTGAGGGCCCATCAAGAAATGATTACATTCACCCACCATAGAGCGGGTGAATGTAAGCATTTAGCAAGACTGTGCCTCAAAATCAAATGTTTTCCTGGCCCACCATTCCACCCTGGACTTGAACAGCCTTTACGACCAGGTCCACCTATACAAGGCAGCAATCCCAACTTTTACCAGGACCCTGAAGAACGTCACCCTGAACCGCAGCCCCGGCACCTCACACAGGAGCAACAGACCCCCCGCCCAGACCAGCGAGACACCCTCCCAGACCTGCAAGAACCCCTCCTGAAGGACCTGCAATGAGACAACCCACGCCAAGAAGACCCACACCAAGACCCCAGCGTCACCAGCCACACCCAGACCCCAGCATCACCAGCCACACCCAGACCCCAGCATCACCAGCCACACCGACCCCAGCCACACCCACACCCAGACCCCAGCCACACCCAGACCCCAGCATCACCAGCAACACCCAGACCCCAGCATCACCAGCCACACCCAGACCCCAGCATCACAAGCCACACCCCAGCATCACCAGCCACACCAGCCACACCCAGACCACAGCATCATCCAGACCACACCCAGACCACAGCATCACCAGCCACACCACAACCAGCTATGACCAACCCAAACAAACCCTGGCCACACCCTATATAAGCCCCCACATATCAGACCAATGCCAATGTTATATCTGGCTAGAAATAATGAGGAAATGATCTCAACAGAGAAAAATGTCCTGTCTGCTACCTATATACCCCCACTAGAATCCCCATACTTTAATGAAGACAGCTTCTCCATCCTGGAGGGGGAAATCAACCATTTCCAGGCCCAGGGACATGTACTAGTCTGTGGCGACCTAAATGCCAGAACCGGACAAGAACCTGACACCCTCAGCACACAGGGGGACAAACACCTGCCTGGAGATGACAGCATTCCCTCCCCCATATGCCCCCCTAGGTACAACTATGACAACATAACCAACAAAAATGGGTCACAACTCCTGCAGCTCTGTCGCACGCTGGGTATGTACAGTACATAGTCAATGGTAGGCTTTGAGGGGACTCCTGCAGTAGGTACACCTGTAACTCATCTCTCGGCAGTAGTACTGTAGACTACTTTATCACAGACCTCAACCCAGAGTCTCTCAGAGCGTTCAGTCAGACTGACACCCCTATCAGATCACAGCAAAATCACAGTCTACTTGAACAGAGCAATACTCAACCATGAGGCATCAAAGCTGAAGGAACTGAATACTATTAAGAAATGCTATAGATGGAAGGAAAGTAGTGTGGAAAGTTGCCAAAAAACTGAGGCTACAACAAATTCAATCGCTTCTAGACAATTTCCGGGACAAAATGTTTCACTGTAATAGTGAAGGTGTAAACCTTAACAGTATATTTGACCTCAGCATCCTTATCAAATATAAACATTTCAAGCTGACAACCTAAGAAAATTAACAACAATGACAAATGGTTTGATAATGAATGCAAAAATCTAAGAAAAAAATGGAGAAACCTATGCAACCAAAAACAAAGACCCAGAAAAGCTGAGCCTAAACCTTCACTATGGTGAATCACTAAAACAATATAGAAACACACTACAGAAAAAGAAGGAACAGCACATCAGAAATCAGCTCAATGTAATTGAAGAATCCATAGAATCTAACCACTTTTGGGAAAATTGGAAAACTCTAAAACAGACAACACGAAGAGTTATCGATCCAAAACAGAGATGTATGGATAAACCACTTCTCCAATCTTTTTGGCTCTATAACAAAGAACAAACAGCAAAAACATACACATGATCAAATACAAATCTTAGAATCAACTATTAAAGACTACCAGAACCCACTGGATTCTCCAATTACATCTAATGAACTACAGAACAAAATACAAAACCCTCCAACCCAAAAAGGCCTGTGGTGTTGATGGTATCCTTAATGAAATGATAAAATATACAGAAAACAAATTGCAATTGGCTATACTTAAACATCATCCTCAGCTCTGGCATCTTCCCCAATATTTGGAACCAAGGACTGATCACCCCAATCCACAAAAGTGGAGACAAATTTGACCCCAAAAACTACCATGGGATATGAGTCAACCACAACCTTAATGATAATGCTAAGGATTTTCCTAACAGCAGACTCGTACCTCAGTGAAAACAATGTACTGAGCAAATGTCAAATTGGCTTTTTACCAAATTACCTTACGAAAGACCACATATTCACCCTGCACACTCTAATTGACAAACAAACAAACCAAAACAAAGGCAAAGTCTACTCATGCTTTATTGATTTCAAAAAAGCCTTCACTCATTTTGGCATGAGGGTCTGCTATACAAATTGATGGAAAGTGGTGTTGGGGGAAAAACATACACCATTATAAAATCCATGTACACATACAACAAGTGCGCGGTTAAAATTGGCAAAAAAAAATATATATATTTCCACAGGGTCGTGGGTTGAGACAGGGATGCAACTAAAGCCCCACCCTCTTGAACATATATATAAATGAATTGGCTAGGGCACTAGAACAGTCTGCAGCACCCGGCCTCACCCTACTAGAATCTGAAGTCAAATGTCTACTGTTTGCTGATGTTTCTGTCACCAACCAAGGAGGGTCTACCACAGCACCTAGAGCTTCTGCACAGATTCTGTCAGACCTGGGCCCTGACAGTAAATCTCAGTAAGACCAAAATAAGTGTTCCAAAATAAGGTCCAGTTGCCAGGACCACAAATACAAATTCCATCTAGACACCGATTCCCTAGAGCACACAAAACTATACATACCTCAGCCTAAACATCAGTGCCACAGGTAACGTCCATAAAGCTGTGAATGATCTGAGAGACAAGGCAAGAAGGGCCTTCTATGCCATCAGAAGGAACATCCATACCAATTAGGATCTGGCTAAAAATACTTGAATCAGTTATAGAACACATTGCCTTTTATGAGGTCTGGGGTCCGCTCACCAACCAAGAATTCACAAAATGGGGCAAACACCAAATTGAGACTCCGCATGCAGAATTCTGCAAAAATATCCTTTGTGTACAACGTAAAACACTAAATAATGAATGCAGAGCAGAATTAGGCCGATACCCGCTAATGATCAAAATCCTGAAAAGAGCCATTACATTCTACAACCACCTAAAAGGAAGCGATTCCTAAACCTTCCATAACAAAGCCATCACCTACAGAGAGATGAACCTGGAGAAGAGTCCCCTAAGCAAGCTGGTCCTGGGGCTCTGTTCAAAACACAAACAGAGCCCACAGAGCAATTAGACCCAACCAAATCATGAGAAAACAAAAAGATAATTACTTGACACAGAAAGAATTAACAAAAAAAACTGAGCAAACTAGAATGCTATTTGGCCCTAAACAGAGAGTACCCAGTGGCAAAATACCTGACCACTGTGACTGACCCAAACTTAAGGAAAGCTTTGACTATGTACAGACTCAGTGAGCATAGCCTTGCTATTGAGAAAGGCCGATGTAGGCAGACCTGGCTCTCAAGAGAAGACAGGCTATGTGCACACTTCCCACAAAATGAGGTGGAAACTGAGCTGCACTTCCTAACCGCCTGCCAAACGTATGACCATATTAGAGACTCATATTTCCCTCAGATTACACAGATCCACAAAGAATTTGAAAACAAACCCAATCTTGATAAACCCCCATATCTACTGGGTGAAATTCCACAGTGTGCCATCACAGCAGCAATATTTGTGACCTGTTGCCACAAGAAAAGGTCAACCAGTGAAGAACAAACACCATTGTAATTACAACCCATATTTATGTTTATTTATTTTCCCTTTTGTACTTTAACTATTTGCACATATGACATTTGAAATGTCTTTATTCTTTTGGAACTTGTGTGAGTGTAATGTTTACTGTTAATTTTTATTATTTATTTCACTTTTGTATATGATCTACTTCCCTTGCTTTGGCAATAGTAACATATGTTTCCCATGCCAATAAAGCCCTTGAATTGAAGTTGAATTGACTAGAGGGAGAGGGAGAGAGAACAGGACAGAGAGAGAGAGAGAGACACTAGAGGGAGAGAAAGAGAACACAACACGAGGTTCAGACATCGTTGCACTGTACATGTCTAAATTGGATAACACTGTTAGACTGTTAAGGTAATAAAGTTTGTGGGCTGAGAGTTAAGGAGAAGACAGATATCTTTCATCTACATACTTGATGAAAGCTGGAGGCATGTCTCTCTTCATTATGTGGTCTTCTGTGGTCTGGACAGTGTCTTTCCCCACCTAGAACACAACAGGAAAACAGGAAGGGCATATTAACTCACACAAACACACTGTAGAGCCAGGTTCCTGGACACAAACGTATCCTACTCAGATTAAGTCATCACTTTTATATTAGTTAATGGAGATTCTCCATTGAGCATTTGGGTCTGAGAAACCGGCACATGAAATATGTAAATGTGTTGAACCTTTATTCTTTAATAACGTACACGTATTGCTACATATTGTTAATAATTTTAAATAGTTTTATTTAACCTTTAAAGGATGATATAAACCATTGCCTCAACACACCGAGGAGGGCAACACACACACTAGAGGTCGGCCGATTAATCAGAATAGCCTATTAATTAGGGCTGATTTCAAGTTTTCATAACAACCGGAAATCGGTATTTTTGGACGCCGATTACGCCGGTTTGTTTTTACCACACCTTTATATAACCAGGCAATCAAATCAGTACCTAAGTATTTTATTTACCTTTATATAACCAGGCAAGTCAGTTAAGAACACATTCTTATTGTCAATGACAGCCTAGGAACGGTGGGTTAACTGCCTTGTTCAGGGGCAGAACAACAGATTTTTACCTTGTCAGCTCGGGGATTCAATCTTGCAACCTTACGGTTAACTAGTCCAACGCTCTAACCACCTGCCTCACGAGGAGCCCGCCTGTTACGCTGTTATGCAGTAAGAAGCCAAGGTAAGTTGCTAGCTAGCATTAAACTTATCTTATAAAAAACAATCAATCATAATCACTAGTTTTAACTACACATGGTTGATGATATTACTAGTTTATCTAGCGTGTCCTGCGTTGCATATGATCGATGCAGTGCGCATTCGCGAAAAAGGACTGTCGTTGCTCCAACGTGTACCTAACCATAAACATCCATGCCTTTCTTAAAATCAATACACAGAAGTATATATTTTTAAACCTGCATATTTAGCTAAAAGAAATCCAGGTTAGCAGGCAATATTAACCAGGTGAAATTGTGTCACTTCTCTTGCATTCATTGCACACATAGTCAGGGTATATGCAACAGTTTGGGCCGCCTGGATCATTGTGAACTAATTTGCCAGAATTGTACGTAATTATGTGTTATGTTATGAAATAACATTGAAGGTTGTGCAATGTAACAGGAATATTTAGACTGATGGATGCCACCCGTTAGATAAAATACGGAACGTTTTCTTATTTCACTGAAAGAATAAACGTTTTGTTTTCAAGATGATAGGTCATTAATATGGTAAAATCTGGAAACTAAGGCTCGTATTTCTGTGTGTTATGTTATAATTAAGTCTATGATTTGATAGAGCAGTCTGACTGAGCGATGGTAGGCACCAGCAGGCTCGTAAGCACTCATTCAAACAGCACATTCGTGCGTTTTGACAGCAGCTCTTCGCAATGCTTCAAGCATTGAGCTGTTTATGACTTCAAGCCTATCAACTCCCGAGATTAGGCTGGTGTAACCGATGTGAAATGGCTAGCTAGTTAGCGGGGTGCGCGCTAATAGCGTTTCAAACGTCACTCGCTCTGAGACTTGGAGTAGTTGTTTCCCTCGTTCTGCAAGGGTAACACTGCTTCGAGGGTGGCTGTTGTCGATGTGTTCCTGGTTCGAGCCCAGGGAGGAGCGAGGAGAGGGATGGAAGCTATACTGTTACACTGGCAATACTAAAGTGCCTATAAGAACATCCAATAGTCAAAGGTATATGAAATACAAATGGTAGAGAGAGAAATAGTCCTATAATAACTACAACCTAAAACTTCTTACCTGGGAATATTGAAGACTCATGTTAAAAGGAACCACCAGCTTTCATATGTTCTCATGTTCTGAGCAAGGAACTTAAACGTTAGCTTTCTTACATGGCACATATTGCACTTTTACTTTCTTCTCCAACACTTTGTTTTTGCATTATTTAAACCAAATTGAACATGTTTAATTATTTATTTGAGTCTAAAATGATTTTATTGATGTATTATATTAAGTTAAAATAAGTGTTCATTCAGTATTGTTGTAATTGTCATTACAAATAAATAAAAACCGTCCGATTAATCGGTATCGGCTTTTTTTGGTCCTCCAATAAATCGGTATCGGCGTTGAAAAATCCTAAAATCGGTTGACCTCTAACACACACACACACACACACACGTGTAAAAGATCTGATCTCACACACTCACAGCTACCATGACTCATATCCCCCAGTGTGACCTCAGACACATCCTTCACAACATGAAGCTGTGAGAAAACAAAACTATCCAGACTCCTCATTCATATCAACAGAAATGTCAATGACACAACAGCTGTAGTGTAGATCACTGAAGCACACAGCTTCTAGACTTCCCTAATGGTAATGTTCATCATGTGAAACCCAGGGAGGAAACAGGTCTGTCTGTCAGTTAGTCTCTCCCTGGGCCGACAGACATTTGAGCTCCGAGACTGACTGCGAGTGAGGCTAGTTAAGGTCTGATTCATATGGAGCTTGTTGGCTGACTGATCACTGACCTAACCCCTGTTATACACCACTTCACTCTTATATATACACACACACACACACACACACACACCTCTGCACGCACACACACACACTGTTTTTCACAGCTCTTCACCCACACAATTATATTCAACTAGTGTGAACATGCCCACAACTACACGACTCCAACTTGATCAGCTTCTTCTGCTGTGTATAAAATAAAAAAGGATGTACAATTATATTTTTAAGGCATTTTGGGTATTATTTAAGAGTACTAAATATATTTTTTAAAGATAGTCAAAACCTTTCAAAAATGTATAATTACAGTTCAGTTTCTTCATACGGCCACCTCACCACTAATGCCAGCCAGCCTATAGGAGGACTATGACTAAGAACTCCTGAAGCTAGTTATTAGGAATGTGCCATTAGTGGTGAGGTTAAAGTTCAAGGATAACCAACTGTTCCACCAGCTCATTACAGTGAGTAACACAGTCCTCCATTCCAGAAGGCTGACGTCATGGAGTCGGAGTGGGGCAGAGTCAGAATCATATCCCCTGACCCCATTACTGTCTTCTCATTGGTCCAGCGTGAAAGTGGGAGTAGAGCGTCCACCTACACCGTTCGTAAAATCAACACAGAAAGGTGGAAGTAGAACTAAAAGTGGAGTGAGGATGAAAGACTGGGCCACAGCATGAAGTTGAAAACAAACTTCCTAACTGAGTTAATGGGAATGTGGAGACTACCGTCGAGGTGTCAGCTCAAGGATGACTAAACTGGAAATGGCACAGCCAATCCAGAAAGCTGTCGTACTACAGAAGCACAGGTCCTGCCGCATTTCATTGGTCCAGTGGGAGTTAGTGAGCGTTTGTAAATTAAACAAAAAAAGGTTGATGCCAGGCTAAAATTGGAGCAACTGCCAGGTCTCTCGGAGTGAGGTGGGAGCTAACATGTGCCAACCTGGCATTCTTGCCTTGAGAGGCTCTGAACAAAAGCCATAATTAACTGTCCAGCGTTCCAGGGTAGTTAGAGAGCTGTTCAACTAAAGGTTAGGGGAGCAGGAGAGTTCTTTTTAGATGTAGGACACACAAACACAACCGAGTGGACTTCAACTAAAGGGCCGGAAAGACAGGAAACTGGACATCTACCACCCCACTACCAGTTAGAGGGGAAACTGGGCACCTACCACCCCACTACCAGTTAGAGGGGAAACTGGGCATCTACCACCCCACTACCAGCTACAAGTTTCCCCCCTGGTTTTTTCCCACCCCACTTTTGAAAATCACCAACTAGAGAATTATTATTTGGTGGACAATTGAGACATGGATTGTGTATGTGTGCCATTCAGAGGGTGAACGAGCAAGACTAAGTATTTAAGTGCCTTTGAACGGGGTATGGTAGATTGTGCCAGACGCACCGGTTTGTGTCAAGAACTGCAACGCTGCTGGGTTCACACAACAGTTTCCCACATATATCAAGAATGGTCCACCACCTAAAGGACATCCAGCCAACTTGACACAACTGTGGGAAGCATTGGAGTCAACACGGGCCAGCATCCATGTGGAACGCTTTAGACACCCTGTAGAGTCCATGGCCCAAGGAACTGAGACTGCTCTGAGGGTAAAAGGCAGGAGTGCAACTCAATATTAGGCAGGTGTTCTTAATATTTGGTATACTCAGTGTATATAGTACAGCTCTGGATTTCACCCTGTCTCATCATCAAATGATTTAGACCAGTGGTTCCCAAACGTTTTATAGTCCCGTACCCCTTCAAACATTTAACCTCCAGCTGCGTACCCCCTTTAGCACCAGGGTCAGCGCACTCAAATGTTTTTTTACCCTCATTGTAAGGCTGTCACACACACACACACAATACATTTATTAAACATAAGAATGAGAGTGAGTTTGTCATAACCCGGCTCGTGAGAAGTGACAAAGAGCTCTTATAGGACCAGAGCACAAATAATAATATAATAATCAATAATTTTGCTCTTTATTTAGCCATCTTACATATAAAACCTTATTTGTTCATCGAAAATGGTGAATAACTCACCACAGGTTAATGAGAAGGGTGTGCTTGAAAGGATGTACATAACTGCAATGTTGGGTTGTATTGAGAGAGTCTCAGTCTTAAATCATTTTCCACACACAGTCTGACTGTATTTAGTTTTCATGCTAGTGAGGGCCGAGAATCCACTCTCACATAGGTACGTGGTTGCAAAGGGCATCAGTAACAGCGCAATTTTCCAAGGGTAGGATCCTCTAAGTGCAGCCCAATCCAGAAATCTGGCAGTGGCTTGATTAAATTCAATTTTCACAGAACCGTGTGTTGGAATTTCGATGAGGCTCTCTTGTTCAGATATCGGTAAGTGGACTGGAGGCAGGGCATGAAAGGGATAACGAATCCAGTTGTTTGTGTCGTCCGTTTCGGGAAAGTACCTGCGTAATTGCGCACCCAACTCACTCAGGTGCTTCACTATATCACATTTGACATTGTCCGTAAGCTTGAGTTCATTTGCACACAAAAAAAATCATACAATGAATGAAAGACCTGTGTGTTGTCCTTGTCAATGCAGACAGAGAAGAGCTCCAACTTCTTAATCATAGCCTCAATTTTGTCCCGCATATTGAATATAGTTGCAGAGACTCCCTGTAATCCTAGATTTAGATCATTCAGGCAGGAAAAAACATCACCCAGATAGGCCAGTCGTATGAGAAACTTGTCATCATGCAAGTGGTCAGACAAGTGAAAATTATGGTCAATAAATTAAACTTTAAGCTCATCTCACAATTCAAAAAAACGTGTCAGTACTTTGCCACTTGATAACCAGCACACTTCTGTATGCTGTAAAAGCGTTAGATGGCCAATGCCCATATCATTGCACAGTGCAGAAAATACACGAGAGTTCAGGGGCAGCTTGGCAGCAAGAGCCTCTTGGTGGATGCTGCAGGG
Source organism: Salvelinus namaycush (assembly GCF_016432855.1). Classification (NCBI taxonomy): domain Eukaryota; kingdom Metazoa; phylum Chordata; class Actinopteri; order Salmoniformes; family Salmonidae; genus Salvelinus; species Salvelinus namaycush. Next base: position 3,215,532 of record NC_052341.1, on the reverse strand, counting down.
TAACCAAGTGGCATTGGGAGCAATTGCTTGCACGCGCTTTACCACACTACAATCGTGGCTTTTGTGCCATCAGTACAGATACTTGACTCAAGTATGACAATTGGATACTTTATCCACCACTGAATATTTGCTATAAAAATGCCCATATCATGCAGCCCTACCTGGCCCTATATGGTTGTTGTAATGACTGACCTGTTGAGGAAATGAGCTCAGCGTATTTTGCTAATCTCTCGTATCCAATCACTGTTTTCTTAAGACATTTCCTTACAGTGATATCCTGTTCAGGGTGAGGGCAAGTTCAGACAAGAAGACTTCTATGTACACAGTATAGACTTCTGAAAGAATATGAAGGGGATTGTTGCCTAAATACACCAAAGACTTAGGAAATACACCGTAGCTGAAGAGAGGTCTTTGAAAAGACCGAAGACAAAAAGTGTGTTGTTTTCTCTGAGAATGGTGTTCACTTTCAGGCACAGTAGGGGGTTTTGCACTAAGCTAAAATGGCTTCTTAGTAATAATATGATCCACTTTATCCTAATTTCCCCTTTCCCACTTCCCGCTCTTCATGTGTTCTGTAGACCAACAACAGCCCTGATCCCAACAACTCTATAAAAATAGAATGCATTTGCACTCATTCCAGCTGAAGGGCGTGGCGGCTGTATTCTGATCTCTAACCCCAACCAGAAACGGACTGATTAGGCAACAGGCATGCAGGGCCGAAGGGGCCGTCTATTTTCTTCATAGAACTTTACTAAAGGACAAGAAGAGCACAGGTGGATAGGTAATGGATAGGTAATGGATAGGTAATTCTTTATTTCAAAAATAGATGATTCTGTCTGCACACTGAAAAAAACGTTATATTCGGACTAGGTCATTCTTAATGTCAACTTGTTTATCCATTTGCTGGCTCAGACTGTCATCGTGGCAGTATGCTGTCACATACCACACAGCCTGATGTCAAGCTGGCCCTTCAGCCAGCCAGGGTCTGGGGTGGAAAAGCTGACACTCCTATTTCCAGCTGCCAACAGAACAGCAAAGACCAGTGCAGCGTTGTGAAGGAGCTAGATAAAGTGGCCCAGACCAGCACAAGAGGCAAGGCATTGTTCACATTCCCCCAGGGACTCTCAAAGCCTGGAGGACTGGGGCACAGAGAAAGAGAAAGACAGCCTGGCTTTCAGATGTGGAGCTAGTCCTTTCAGATGTGGAGCTAGTCCTTTCAGATGTGGAGCTAGTCCTTTCAGATGTGGAGCTAGTCCTTTCAGATGTAGAGCTAGTTTGTGGAGCTAGTTCTTTCAGATGTGGACCTAGTTTGTGGAGCTAGTTCTTTCAGATGTGGAGCTAGTCCTTTCTATGGTTACATTCTATTAGACCCAAGTGTCCTCACCGCCATCTAAAAATCGTCTGCTCTGAAAGCGTTACGGAAAGGAAGTATGTGCCCATAACTCTGAACAGGAAGACATTTGGATACTACATACTTTTCTATTACACAGGCAGTATAGCATGCGTGAAGCTAAGAGATATTTAGCATTGCAATGACTTTTGATGAAATTTGTGGAAATTCTACACATGGGACACTTGGAAGTCAATCTTAAATGAATCATTGTTTATTAACAGCGCACTGGAGAGGTTCCAACCAACTTGATGCACCATAGTGAACGTCTGTCAGAAGCTCTGCCGGGACAGTCCCGTTAGTTCTCTTAAATATCGCAGACAAGTTATATGTGCATGATTTAGCTTATTCATCATTCATAATTAATTCATCATTAACGTTTGCTTCATTCATGTTACATACCAATACTGGTTTATGCACGTGACAGACCAATACCTCACAAGGCTTCTTCTCTCTAAGCTGAGACCTTGAAAACAGATATATTTCGTTCTCAAAACAAGGGTCTGGGCATACTGCCAAATTGCAAATACTGATAGAGAGGAGTATTTCAGTCACATGCATGAAATTGGTTATTAGAAAAGCACAAACATAACATTTTTCCATCACAAAGTCTTGTCAGATCTTCCCAAATCTGCAGACCTCTCCAGAGAACACATAGAAGACATAGTTATGGCTAACCCCTCCAACACGGCCTCACTGTGTAGTTGTGTTAAGAGGTGGTAAAACAGGACTAGATCAGGTGGTATCAAATGACATCAGTGGAGTAATGATGAGTGATGGTCAGCTAGCTAGCTGAGTATACATAGATTAGGGTTGTGAAAGCTAAGAAAAATCGCAAACCGAAAAGCAATTTTTTTTACCCCACTAAAATGTATTTGCTGTGCTGTAGCCTAACTAGACGATAGGCTATAAAGGCCTGGAGAAATCTGTGTAATTTAAATAAAACCAGAGAGGAAGACGTGAATTAGCGAGGCATGCAAGACTGATTACCAAGACATATGCGCACCACATTTTTTTCTGCCTGCCCCCTCTCTCTCTCCCTCGTGCTGGCTCGCCTGGGGGCATATGCATTACGGCGATTCTGTTGCAAAACGTCTCTTAAAATGGAAGGAAATGGGGAGGGACCAACCTGAATTTGCTCAGAGTCTTGAGAGTAATCTTTTGACAGAGTTTAGAGCTTCACCATACACCACAACTAAATGTGCCAAATGGCACCCTATTCCCTACATAGTACACTACTTTTGGCCAGCGTCTTATGGGCCCTGATCAAAAGTAGTGCACTATATAGGGAATAGGGTAACATTTGAGACGCGCTTACACAACATAACTGAGGTGACTCGATGGAACACAAATATTCGCGTGGTTTCCTGACATCTGACTACACACCATTTCTCCTGGCTGTTGTGGTCTAGGGCCATCAGATGTATCACCGCTGAGGACAGAGGGAGGGCTCATCACCACCCAGCAGAGTTTTAGTTAAGTTAGTACACTGGTCGGAGGGACCGAGACTAACGAACAGCTGCTGGAGCATTGGACTGCTGCTGGAGGATTCAGATCCATAGCCATTATCCTTCCTGACTTGGCTAACTGCACCCCACCCACCCACCAATCTCTTTCACCCCTCCTTTCCTCTCTCCTCCCTCCCTACATCCATCCTCTCCCTGCCCCCCCCCTTCCTTGGACAAATGACAGGAAACTGGAGAAGCAGATAACAGGACGCAGTTTATTTTGGAAGGCCTTAAACCACTTGACTTAGACATATATATTCCCCCATAATCACACATTAAAGAAGTAAATTTGAATTAATTGATGTAGTAATAAAATAATTTATTGAGACCAGTTACTTGATATTGATGCAATTTTCCATACTGAAATATAGTGAAGTGAGGAGGCACTTCTGCCTACATCCATGTGTTAAACTGAGGTTTGTTGTGAAATTACAATATTGTCAACTGTCATAAACAAACAAGTTGACTATGAACTTCCCCTTGTGTGGTTTTTTTCTCATTTATTTAACTAGACAGTTAAGAACACATTCTTACTTTACAATGACGACCTGCCCCCTGGCCAAACCCTCCCCTAACCCTCCCCAGATGACGCTGGGCAAATTGTGCGCCGCCCCTATGGGACTCCCGATCACGGCCGGTTGTGATACAGCCCGGGATCGAACCAGGGTCTGTAGTGACGCACCTAGCACTGAGATGCAGTGCCTTAGACCGCTGCGCCACTCGAAAGCCATTGTGTTCCATGTCTTTCATTATCACTTCACTTGAATAATGGTTCATAAACACATCTACTAGCTGCTTACGTGTAGGCCTGAAATAAAGATGGAGGGAAACGAGAGAAGCTGATCTGAGTAATAGGCCTGTCTTAGTGTCTTTGCAGGACTCCTAAAAAAAAAAATACAAGTAGGAGCAGTGCATCCTTCCTTTTGCACAAGACTCAATGATATTGCAGTCTCCAAATATTCAGTTCCCAGTCTATGCCAAGGCCCTACGTCTGCCGTTGACATGCTTCCTCCCCATTTTAAAGACCATAAAAATGAACTGCAGAATTGACAAAGTACAGTAGGCCTCATTTCATAAGCTCTCTTTTAGTCATCTCAGAACTACGCCTGTTGAATAGTATGCCTGACTGAATAACACTTGTTATAGTGGGAGCCAAGGCTAAGGGATGGATTACAGCCATCAAGGCTGATTCCTTCTACACAAACATCAAGGTTGGTCCCTTTTCAATCTACTTAGATTGGCATTGAATAGATGAACACAACCAGAGACATCAAACTGACACCATAGAGATTATGTATGGTCTGATTTACAGTCCGTCAGCTGAATAAACCATAGACACTAATGGCTGATAAAGTCTGTCCTCTGGCTGAGTTAATGCTGAGGAGAACATCTTGGCTCATGATGAAGAATGACCTTTTCATCTCCATGTATCTGGGATAATGGGATTTCCATCCTTTTTAAACATTCACAAGATGACTGATCATTAAAAGACTGAAGGCCCCAGCAGCAGTCAGACAGATCCAGGAGGTCTTCATTCAAACAGCTGAAAACACATTCCCTGGCTATCCCAGGAGATCAACAACAACCCACAGCAGATATTGTAAACACAATTCAACAAATCGAGGAATTAATGTAGCCTAATCCAATAATTGCCTGGTTTTGCAGTTTAGTAAGGATTGCATGGTGGGATGTGAACGTTAGATTTAATTGTAAACTCTGAGATGTAGACCCCTGGCTAATGGCTAGGCTACAAGTCTGTGCAATGTGTTGTTTTGTGGGTAGCCGAGACAAAGTGAATGGCTTTCTTTGGCCCAGCCTCTCCCTGGGAATGTCTGAGGTAAAGTCATTGGTTTCATTGAGTGGCCGAGGCCACATGAGTTACAGCACCCTGTCTGAAAGAGGCTGAGACCCAGCCCTGGGTTTGGTTGCAGACCTGGGTTCAACTACTATTTCAAATATTTTATCTGTGCTTGATTGAGCTTGCCTGACTTAAAAATGTCCCAACAGAGTAGTCCAAAAACTATAAACCCCGCCCATCTGGCACTCCAACCAGGCTAGAGCAAACGCTGAAAGTATTTGAAAGATATCAAATAGTATTTGAACCCAGGTCTGCTTCACTGGATAGTTCTAGAATAGCACTAATTCAGTAGACAGAATAGGCTTTACGATCTATACGCCTCCAACTCAGATACAACAAGAGGCCATTTTTTTTTTTTAAACCACGAAGTACACTGCAAAACACACTCACACAAGTCGATGCCGGAGCATTTCAATAACATCATAACAGTGACAGTGTTGATACCGTTTCTAGGGAAACAGGAAATTATTACAGTGTGAGTTACGCCTTCATCGTCGTGCCACAGTTGGAAATATGTGATCACTGTTCAGATAGCACAGCTGGGGAATTGATTTTCACTGATTTCACCCCCCAAAGGAGAAGGCTAACGTGAATATGATCACTCGCCTCGTCTGCCTGCTCGTACTAACCACAGAGAAGCCTGGTGGTGATCCCTACATGACATCTCTCCACAGAAACAAGCTTTGGCTACTTACATTACAACCACGAAGGGCCTGACCAAAACGGAAGTGCTGGTCTGAACTACTGAAACCAATTCAATAAGGATAATAATAATAGCTTGTTACATAGCATTTCTCAGCACCTGCTAGAACATCTGCTCAACTGTGTACACGACCAATCAACTTGAATAAAACTGTGTGAACATGCATCCCAGTGTCAGTTTATAGAGCATCAGAAGAAGAAATAGATGTGTAAGAAAGAGTCACTTTCATGTTTATGATTGCTTAGTCACTTTTAGACTGTAAAACGTCTGGTCCTTTCACAGTGCTTCTTAATAATATGACTTTATCAGGAAGGCCATAGATCTCACTGCCTTTCTGCAAACATACCTTTTATCACAACTCACAGAGGACAGGTGAACAGTGTAAAGGCCAATGAGAACCACGTGTTTTCAGCAGTTATTAAATGGAGATTCTGACGAGGACCAACAAAGTCATGAGAAAACGGATGCTTTTGTTTGTTGTACTGATATTTTCTCCCTATTGTTATATATTTGGTGGAAGATTTACAATAAATGACTCCCAGTAAAAGAAAGGAATGGTTACAGAAGTAACTGTGGCTTGTTTAGCCCATGGGCCTACACCAGATGGACAGCCAGCCAGGCCACCCAGCCAGGCCAGCCAGATAGGTCAGCCAGACAGGACAACTAGCCAGGCCAGGCCAGGGCCAACTAGCCAGGCCAGTGCCAACACGTAAACAACAATGCTGCTACAATGAGTAAACATTAGCTGTGAGGAGAGGATCAGAAAAGCCAGTTCGATTGTCCAAATCTATCCTCCAGACAGCTACCAGGGACTCCTGGCGTTTTCTGGTTGTGTAGCACTCTACTATAACATCTTGTACTGAATAGGGAAGTGGCAGTGTCCCTGCATGGCCTGGAACATCCTTCTTATCGCCTGAGCTGCTGCGCTGTTTGGAAGAGGTTTTTTTAATTTAATTTCCTTTTTTTGTAAACCACAAGTTCTGCAAAGGCACCGATAAAGAGACATTTTTCGCTTCTTCACTTAGGAAATCATCATCTCAGCTATGATCTTAGTAAACAAGAAAAAGGAAATGAAAATGGTAATTTGTTCATTGGTACTTTTCCAGTGTAGTATGGTCACATCACGTTTAGACTGCAGACGAAAACACTAATACTTCATAAAATTGATATTAGGGAAGAAATTGCTTTTGGATTCTGTACTAATCTGCCATTTTTACAAGTACATGCCTAGACTGTAGGCCTCGGTTGCTGGTTGCCATGGGGTTCAGTCAGTCATCTCCTTTATGAAGAGGTTTTGTGGAGCACCACTGAGTACAACTGTGGTTTTCACTACCATTGATTCTATTTACACTCTCCTCTAACCAGGCCACCTTTCAGACGGCTCCAGAAGGGGTTCATTCAAGTCAAAACTGTTCGGGGGGGGGGGGGGGGGGGGGGGGGAAACTGTCATAATGAAGACTTCATTTATACTAAATGATAAAGAGCATGTCGTTTCTGTATCCGACTGCAGGCCTACACATCCGACTCCAGGCCTACATATCCGACTCCAGGCCTACATATCCGACTCCAGGCCTACATATCCGACTCCAGGCCTACATATCCGACTGCAGGCCTACATATCCGACTGCAGGCCTACATATCCGACTCCAGGCCTACATATCCGACTGCAGACCTACATATCCGACTGCAGGCCTACATATCCGACTGCAGGCCTACATATCCGACTGCAGGCCTACATATCCGACTGCAGATCTACATATCCTACATATCCGACTGTAGGCCTACATATCCGACTGCAGGCCTACATATCCGACTGCAGGCCTACATATCCTACATATCCGACTGCAGATCTACATATCCTACATATCCGACTGCAGATCTACATATCCGACTGCAGGCCTACATATCTGACTCCAGGCCTACATATCTGACTGTAGGCTAGGTTGCCGTGGAGTTGTCAGTCATCTCCTTTATGTAGAGGAGCACCACACACAGAGAGATTTTTTTTTTTAACTAGGCAAGTCAAATTCTTATTTACAATGACGGCCTAGGAACAGTGGGTTAACTGCCTTGTTCAGGGGAAGAAGGACAGATTTATACCTTGTCAGCTCGGCCCAACGCTCTAACCACTAGGCTACCTGCCGCCCCTTACTGTAGGCTATACAACAAAGATTGTATTGTCCTGCATAAGCTACATGGACTATATTCAGAAAATATAAATGATCTGTCTGTCATTAGCCGACAGATCAGGATTTCTTTAACTTCATTGTTGGTTAAGTGCTTGTAAGTAAGCATTCCGCGGTCAGGTCTACACCTGTTGTGTTCAGCATTTTGGCTATGAAAAGCCAACTGACATTTATTCCTGATTATTATTTGACCATGCTTGTCATTTATGAACATTTTGAACATCTTGGCCATGTTCTGTTATAATCTCCACCCGGCACAGCCAGAAGAGGACTGGCCACCCCTCATAGCCTGGTTCCTCTCTAGGTTTCTTCCTAGGTTTTGGCCTTTCTAGGGAGTTTTTCCTAGCCACCGTGCTTCTACACCTGCATTGCTTGCTGTTTGGGGTTTTAGGCTGGGTTTCTGTACAGCACTTCGAGATATTAGCTGATGTACGAAGGGCTATATAAAATAAACTTGATTGATTGATTTCATGGTCAGGTCTACACCTGTTGTATTCAGCATTTCACGGTCAGGTCTACACCTGTTGTATTCAGCATTTCACGATCAGGTCTACACCTGTTGTATTCAGCATTTCACGATCAGGTCTACACCTGTTGTATTCAGCATTTCACGATCAGGTCTACACCTGTTGTATTCAGCATTTCACGATCAGGTCTACACCTGTTGTATTCAGCATTTCACGATCAGGTCTACACCTGTTGTATTCAGCATTTCACGATCAGGTCTACACCTGTTGTATTCAGCATTTCACGATCAGGTCTACACCTGTTGTATTCATCATTTCACGATCAGGTCTACACCTGTTGTATTCATCATTTCACGATCAGGTCTACACCTGTTGTATTCATCATTTCACGATCAGGTCTACACCTGTTGTATTAAGCATTTCACGATCAGGTCTACACCTGTTGTATTCAGCATTTCACGATCAGGTCTACACCTGTTGTATTCAGCATTTCACGATCAGGTCTACACCTGTTGTATTCAGCATTTCACGATCAGTTCTACACCTGTTGTATTCAGCATTTCACGATCAGGTCTACACCTGTTGTATTCAGCATTTCACGGTCAGGTCTACACCTGTTGTATTCAGCATTTCACGGTCAGGTCTACACCTGTTGTATTCAGCATTTCACGATCAGGTCTACACCTGTTGTATTCAGCATTTCACGATCAGGTCTACACCTGTTGTATTCAGCATTTCACGATCAGGTCTACACCTGTTGTATTCAGCATTTCACGATCAGGTCTACACCTGTTGTATTCAGCATTTCACGATCAGGTCTACACCTGTTGTATTCAGCATTTCACGATCAGGTCTACACCTGTTGTATTCAGCATTTCACGGTCAGGTCTACACCTGTTGTATTCAGCATTTCACGGTCAGGTCTACACCTGTTGTATTCAGCATTTCATGATCAGGTCTACACCTGTTGTATTCAGCATTTCATGGTCAGGTCTACACCTGTTGTATTCAGCATTTCATGGTCAGGTCTACACCTGTTGTATTCAGCATTTCATGGTCAGGTCTACACCTGTTGTATTCAGCATTTCATGGTCAGGTCTACACCTGTTGTATTCAGCATTTCATGGTCAGGTCTACACCTGTTGTATTCAGCATTTCATGGTCAGGTCTACACCTGTTGTATTCGGCGCATGAGACAAATACCATTTGATTTGATGACATGCTTAATACAATGTCATACAATGGGGTTGTCCTTTTCAGTCCTGATCAACTCATCGGTCTTCCACGAATTCTCAATAAAAAGCTTGTGGAGGAAACATTTGGATCCACGCAATTGTATGTTGGCATTTTTTACTTCTTTTATTTTTATTTTACCTTTATTTAGCCAGGTAGGCCAGTTGAGAACAAGTTCTCATTTACAACTGCGACCTGGCCAAGATAAAGCAAAGCAGTGTGACACAAACAACAACACAGAGTTACACATGGAATAAACAAACGTACAGTCAATAATACAATAGAAAAATATATATACAGTGTGTGCAAATGAGGTAAGATTAGGGAGGTAAGGCAATAAATAGGCCGTAGTGGCGAAGTAATTACAATTTAGCAATTAAACACTGGAGTGATAGATGTGCAGAAGATGAGTGTGCAAGTAGAGATACTGGGGTGCAAAGGAGCAAAATAAAATAAATAAATAACAGTATGGGGATGAGGTAGTTGGATGGGCTATTTACAGATGGGCTGTGTACAGGTGCAATGATCTGTGAGCTGCTCTGACAGTTGGTGCTTAAAGTTAGTGAGGGAGATATGAGTCTCCAGCTTCAGTGATTTTTGCAATTCGTTCCAGTCATTGGCAGCAGAGAACTGAAAGGAAAGGCAGCCAAAGCAGGAGTTGGCTTTGGGGGTGACCAGTGAAATATACCTGTTGGAGCGCGTGCTACGGGTGGGGGCTGCTATAGTGACCAGTGAGATATACCTGCTGGAGCGCGTGCTACGGGTGGGGGCTGCTATAGTGACCAGTGAAATATACCTGCTGGAGCGCGTGCTACGGGTGGGGGCTGCTATAGTGACCAGTGAGATATACCTGCTGGAGCGCGTGCTACGGGTGGGGGCTGCTATAGTGACCAGTGAAATATACCTGCTGGAGCGCGTGCTACGGGTGGGGGCTGCTATAGTGACCAGTGAAATATACCTGCTGGAGCGCGTGCTACGGGTGGGGGCTGCTATAGTGACCAGTGAAATATACCTGCTGGAGCGCGTGCTACGGGTGGGGGCTGCTATAGTGACCAGTGAAATATACCTGCTGGAGCGCGTGCTACGGGTGGGGGCTGCTATAGTGACCAGTGAAATATACCTGCTGGAGCGCGTGCTACGGGTGGGTGCTGCTATAGTGACCAGTGAAATATACCTGCTGGAGCGCGTGCTACGGGTGGGGGCTGCTATGGTGACCAGTGAGATATACCTGCTGGAGCGCGTGCTACGGGTGGGTGCTGCTATAGTGACCAGTGAAATATACCTGCTGGAGCGCGTGCTACGGGTGGGGGCTGCTATAGTGACCAGTGAGATATACCTGCTGGAGCGCGTGCTACGGGTGGGGGCTGCTATAGTGACCAGTGAGATATACCTGCTGGAGCGCGTGCTACGGGTGGGGGCTGCTATGGTGACCAGTGAGATATACCTGCTGGAGCGCGTGCTACGGGTGGGGGCTGCTATGGTGACCAGTGAGATATACCTGCTGGAGCGCGTGCTACGGGTGGGGGCTGCTATAGTGACCAGTGAGATATACCTGCTGGAGCGCGTGCTACGGGTGGGGGCTGCTATAGTGACCAGTGAAATATACCTGCTGGAGCGCGTGCTACGGGTGGGGGCTGCTATAGTGACCAGTGAGATATACCTGCTGGAGCGCGTGCTACGGGTGGGGGCTGCTATAGTGACCAGTGAGCTGAGAGAAGGCGGGGCTTTACCTAGCAGAAACGTATAGAGTTGGAGCCAGTGGGTTTGGTGACGGATATGAAGCGAGGGCCAGCCAACGAGAGCATACAGGTCGCAGTGGTGGCTAGTATATGGCACTGTGATAGACTACATCCAATTTGCTGAGTAGAGTGTTTGAGGCTATTTTGTAAATGACATCGCCGAAGTCGAGGATCGGTAGGATGGTCAGTTTTACGAGTGTATGTTTGGCAGCATGAGTTAAGGATGTTTTGTTGCGAAATAGGAAGCCAATTCTAGATGTAATAGTTTACAGTCTAACCAGACACCTAGGTATTTGTAATTGTCCATATTCTAAGTCAGAACCGTCCAGAACCGGCATTCACGAAAACAGCTGAAGTGATCATGAATTACTAGAGGACACTTGAATTGGTGATGAATATACAAGGGTCGTTTAAATTGTTAGTTAGATACAAAGTATATTTGTTTGAAATACTCCGGCATGAGAATATTATAGGCCTATACGTCGAGATATGGCAGTCAACCCTCGGCTCCAGGGGGTAGGGCATATTTTCAAGGGGAAAAGGGCGTCACTGCCCTATGGCCCAAGTGGAAAACTTCAACAAAACTTGATACATTGTAGTTACATCGCTCGCGTTCTAAAAGCAGAATGTTGCCAACCGACAGAGCAGGGAAAATAACAAAGTAACCACAGCGGTAACTTCTTAGATAAAATGACAAGGAATCGTGGCGGGCTGGCACAATGTAGCCACTACACAGACAGCGTGCGACAGGTAACCTGCCCGAAGTCAGGGATATTCGGTTGGGACGTTTCACTTACCCGAACCAGGTTGCTGACAGCTGCCTGCACGGCAGCCACGGGAGCCGTGAGATCCGGGATAGCTTTCCCGTCCACCTCACCTTCTTCGTGCATTATCACCAGATGGGATATCTGCTGAGCCACCGGCTCTAGGATACTTTCTATCGTCTTTGTGTGAAAAACCGGCATGATGAAAACTTGAGTCCGCTCTCCTATCCAAGAGAAAAAAAAGTCTGGCCCCGTTTGGCTGTTTCAAAAGTTCCCTCTCTTGTTTGTGCCCCTGTAAAGTCTAAGGTTAATCCAACACTTTCCTTGCCCAGCACAGTTTCGCTCTCTTGGAACACTAACTACTCCCCTTGCAACCATCAATGTGAGAATCCCCAACCGCAGCTCTCGAAGAGTGAGCAACCTACCCGACAAAATGCTATGTCCGCCACCTGACCAATAAGAGAAATGGCATATATGTTACCGCAAACGCGATTGGCACAAGCTGATGTCACTCTTTCCCGATAGGCTCCGCCTGTTCCACATAGTCGAGTTTGCTAGAGATGCGAGTTCTCCCCAAATTACGTAAACATTCTCATGCCCTAAAAAGGGAAATATGACTCTGTTGAGAGGAGCGAATTCCAACCAGCAAGGACAGACGGTGTAAACTGTAGTGACGCATCAGGTTTGACAAGATGCTGGCAGAAGGGACTGAAATATAGCCTAGTTGCTTTTGGATATAGGCTATACCTCTGTCCATCTTATTTATAACGGTAGGATAAACAATGATATAATAGAATAGAATAGAATAGGGAAATGTTTTTGGCTTGGAAGAAATTATTTAAAAATGGATAGAATCCACAGATATTGATTTAATATATATTCCATTATATACATTTTTTACTACAGTTATGATACAACATATTACAAACTACAGCGCTCAAGTAATTCTTCAAAGTATACCGGACCAGAAGCCTACAACTAAATGTAATCTGTATGCCGAAGTCAGGGATCGGTAGGATAGACACTGTATACAGAGGGTAACATGTTTGTTTGAAGACTGAAACTGGTGTGATTTTATAAGCCTAAGTTCAAGAGTTCAAGACTTATGGAGTCTACCCACTGCCAGCCCAGTGGCAATTGACCACACTGTACATCCACCTATTCACAGTTGATCCTGTGAGTGTTTAAAGTTCTGTATCCAGTGGCATTGAGATCAGCCTCAGACATATTTATCATGTCGTTTTCACTTTCATACTTTAGTAGGCAACACACTCAAACCACCTAGACTGGAGAAAAAATATTTTTATTAAAACACAGTGTAACAGAAATCAAGCATGGGCACATTTGTGTACTAACTCTGGTCAAAACGATTTATTCTAGTTCTGGTCTACTTGTGTGTAGCATAACACATTTCTCAAATTCCATCTCCTCCCTTTACAACCTGAAATAACAATACTGCTGTATAAAAAATAAAAACATACAACCAAACCAGTGAAGGAATTCCCTCAGATTCCCAGGAGGCTGCAAGGCAACATCCTACTTCCTAAAAAGGAAGTCTTAAAAAGAAAGAATCAAGGAAGTTGTTCTGTTTCAGACCTCATGTAAACATTCTATCTTGCTAGTGTTTTATGTCTATAAGCAAAGATAATTAAATCAAAGATCCTCAAATATACAAGATTTAAATTTCAAATTTAAACCTTATTTCAGAAGTTTTAATATAATCATCTTCGATATTTAGTTAATCTCTCATTTAGGCATGGATGTCTGACATGTCTGTGAAGTACACAGACAGCATTCAGTAGTTAGTTCCATGTAGGGTAAAATATATGGAGTTGAAGAGTACACTGCATCCCTAGAACACTGCACTAACACCATATAATCACTACTCACTACAGGATTACTGCTATATAGCTGAATGCAGCCATTTCAGTTCCTCTCCAGGATTACTGCCATATAGCTAAATGCAGCCATTTCAGTTCCTCTCCACGATTACTGCCATATAGCTGAATGCAGCCATTTCAGTTCCTCTCCAGGATTACTGCTATATAGCTAAATGCAGCCATTTCAGTTCCTCTCCAGGATTACTGCCATATAGCTGAATGCAGCCATTTCAGTTCCTCTCCAGGATTACTGCCATATAGCTAAATGCAGCCATTTCAGTTCCTCTCCAGGATTACTGCCATATAGCTAAATGTAGCCATTTCAGTTCCTCTCCAGGATTACTGCCATATAGCTGAATGCAGCCATTTCAGTTCCTCTCCAGGATTACTGCCATATAGCTAAATGCAGCCATTTCAGTTCCTCTCCAGGATTACTGCCATATAGCTAAATGCAGCCATTTCAGTTCCTCTCCAGGATTACTGCTATATAGCTAAATGCAGCCATTTCAGTTCCTCTCCAGGATTACTGCTATATAGCTAAATGCAGCCATTTCAGTTCCTCTCCAGGATTACTGCCATATAGCTAAATGCAGCCATTTCAGTTCCTCTCCACGATTACTGCCATATAGCTGAATGCAGCTATTTCAGTTCCTCTCCACGATTACTGCTATATAGCTAAATGCAGCCATTTCAGTTCCTCTCCAGGATTACTGCCATATAGCTGAATGCAGCCATTTCAGTTCCTCTCCAGGATTACTGCTATATAGCTAAATGCAGCCATTTCAGTTCCTCTCCAGGATTACTGCCATATAGCTAAATGCAGCCATTTCAGTTCCTCTCCACGATTACTGCCATATAGCTGAATGCAGCCATTTCAGGTCCTCTCCAGGATTACTGCTATATAGCTAAATGCAGCCATTTCAGTTCCTCTCCAGGATTACTGCTATATAGCTAAATGCAGCCATTTCAGTTCCTCTCCAGGATTACTGCCATATAGCTGAATGCAGCCATTTCAGTTCCTCTCCAGGATTACTGCCATATAGCTGAATGCAGCCATTTCAGTTCCTCTCCAGGATTACTGCTATATAGCTAAATGCAGCCATTTCAGTTCCTCTCCAGGATTACTGCCATATAGCTGAATGCAGCCATTTCAGTTCCTCTCCACGATTACTGCCATATAGCTAAATGCAGCCATTTCAGTTCCTCTCCACGATTACTGCCATATAGCTGAATGCAGCCATTTCAGTTCCTCTCCACGATTACTGCCATATAGCTAAATGCAGCCATTTCAGTTCCTCTCCACGATTACTGCCATATAGCTAAATGCAGCCATTTCAGTTCCTCTCCAGGATTACTGCTATATAGCTAAATGCAGCCATTTCAGTTCCTCTCCACGATTACTGCCATATAGCTAAATGTAGCCATTTCAGTTCCTCTCCAGGATTACTGCTATATAGCTAAATGCAGCCATTTCAGTTCCTCTCCAGGATTACTGCTATATAGCTAAATGCAGCCATTTCAGTTCCTCTCCAGGATTACTGCCATATAGCTAAATGCAGCCATTTCAGTTCCTCTCCACGATTACTGCCATATAGCTGAATGCAGCTATTTCAGTTCCTCTCCACGATTACTGCTATATAGCTAAATGCAGCCATTTCAGTTCCTCTCCAGGATTACTGCCATATAGCTGAATGCAGCCATTTCAGTTCCTCTCCAGGATTACTGCTATATAGCTAAATGCAGCCATTTCAGTTCCTCTCCAGGATTACTGCCATATAGCTAAATGCAGCCATTTCAGTTCCTCTCCACGATTACTGCCATATAGCTGAATGCAGCCATTTCAGGTCCTCTCCAGGATTACTGCTATATAGCTAAATGCAGCCATTTCAGTTCCTCTCCAGGATTACTGCTATATAGCTAAATGCAGCCATTTCAGTTCCTCTCCAGGATTACTGCCATATAGCTGAATGCAGCCATTTCAGTTCCTCTCCAGGATTACTGCCATATAGCTGAATGCAGCCATTTCAGTTCCTCTCCAGGATTACTGCTATATAGCTAAATGCAGCCATTTCAGTTCCTCTCCAGGATTACTGCCATATAGCTGAATGCAGCCATTTCAGTTCCTCTCCACGATTACTGCCATATAGCTAAATGCAGCCATTTCAGTTCCTCTCCACGATTACTGCCATATAGCTGAATGCAGCCATTTCAGTTCCTCTCCACGATTACTGCCATATAGCTAAATGCAGCCATTTCAGTTCCTCTCCACGATTACTGCCATATAGCTAAATGCAGCCATTTCAGTTCCTCTCCAGGATTACTGCTATATAGCTAAATGCAGCCATTTCAGTTCCTCTCCACGATTACTGCCATATAGCTAAATGTAGCCATTTCAGTTCCTCTCCAGGATTACTGCTATATAGCTAAATGCAGCCATTTCAGTTCCTCTCCAGGATTACTGCCATATAGCTAAATGCAGCCATTTCAGTTCCTCTCCACGATTACTGCCATATAGCTAAATGCAGCCATTTCAGTTCCTCTCCAGGATTACTGCTATATAGCTGAATGCAGCCATTTCAGTTCCTCTCCACGATTACTGCCATATAGCTAAATGCAGCCATTTCAGTTCCTCTCCACGATTACTGCCATATAGCTAAATGCAGCCATTTCAGTTCCTCTCCAGGATTACTGCCATATAGCTGAATGCAGCCATTTCAGTTCCTCTCCAGGATTACTGCCATATAGCTAAATGTAGCCATTTCAGTTCCTCTCCACGATTACTGCCATATAGCTAAATGCAGCCATTTCAGTTCCTCTCCAGGATTACTGCCATATAGCTAAATGCAGCCATTTCAGTTCCTCTCCACGATTACTGCCATATAGCTAAATGCAGCCATTTCAGTTCCTCTCCACGATTACTGCCATATAGCTGAATGCAGCCACTTCAGTTCCTCTCCAGGATTACTGCTATATAGCTGAATGCAGCCATTTCAGTTCCTCTCCAGGATTACTGCCATATAGCTAAATGCAGCCATTTCAGTTCCTCTCCAGGATTACTGCCATATAGCTGAATGCAGCCATTTCAGTTCCTCTCCAGGATTACTGCCATATAGCTAAATGCAGCCATTTCAGTTCCTCTCCAGGATTACTGCCATATAGCTGAATGCAGCCATTTCAGTTCCTCTCCAGGATTACTGCCATATAGCTAAATGCAGCCATTTCAGTTCCTCTCCACGATTACTGCCATATAGCTAAATGCAGCCATTTCAGTTCCTCTCCAGGATTACTGCCATATAGCTGAATGCAGCCATTTCAGTTCCTCTCCACGATTACTGCCATATAGCTAAATGCAGCCATTTCAGTTCCTCTCCAGGATTACTGCTATATAGCTAAATGCAGCCATTTCAGTTCCTCTCCAGGATTACTGCCATATAGCTGAATGCAGCCATTTCAGTTCCTCTCCAGGATTACTGCCATATAGCTGAATGCAGCCATTTCAGTTCCTCTCCAGGATTACTGCCATATAGCTGAATGCAGCCATTTCAGTTCCTCTCCAGGATTACTGCTATATAGCTGAATGCAGCCATTTCAGTTCCTCTCCAGGATTACTGCCATATAGCTAAATGTAGCCATTTCAGTTCTTCTTACCTCATAGCCACTTCTAGTTTCACCGACCCAAATCAGTCAATTTTTAAGGAAGCAGAATAGAGTTTGTAAATATGAGAAATCAGGTTTAGGCTCTGTAGCCTTCGAGTACTTCCCTTATTTCAGAATGCTTGAAAAGCTGATGATATACTTTAACTGTTTTGTCAAATACTAGCTATTTGATGTGCAAGCAACTGCAAATCACTATTTCTTTGCAGTATCTTTCCATGATACCACTCTTACTTAGATGGATCCATAATAATGTGATCATCCAAAAGGCCCATAGAGAATGGAGACGCTATAGAAAAGGCCTAGATGACAGTACACAAGGAGGCCCATAGAGAATGGAGACGCTATAGAAAAGGCCTAGATGACAGTACACAAGGAGGCCCATAGAGAATGGAGACGCTATAGAAAAGGCCTAGATGACAGTACACAAGGAGGCCCATAGAGAATGGAGACGCTATAGAAAAGGCCTAGATGACAGTACACAAGGAGGCCCATAGAGAATGGAGACGCTATAGAAAAGGCCTAGATGACAGTACACAAGGAGGCCCATCTCTCTCTAGGAAGGCACGCCTGCAGGTAAGATAACCAAAGAGAAGAAGAGTCCATTCTAGATGTAAAAATCAAAGGAAAGCAGCAGGTTGTAGTTCTCTGCAGTATGGGGTTGTAGTTCTCTGAAGTCTGGGGTTGTAGTTCTCTGAAGTCTGGGTTTGCTCCAAGGACCCTCCCCTGTGAAGGCAGCAGGCTGTAGTTCTCTGTAGTCTGGGGTTGTAGTTCTCTGTAGTCTGGGGTTGTAGTTCTCTGAAGTCTGGGTTTGCTCCAAGGACCCTCCCCTGTGAAGGCAGCAGGCTGTAGTTCTCTGTAGTCTGGGGTTGTAGTTCTCTGAGGTATGGGGTTGTAGTTCTCTGAGGTGTGGGGTTGTAGTTCTCTGAGGTGTGGGGTTGTAGTTCTCTGAGGTGTGGGGTTGTAGTTCTCTGAGGTGTGGTGTTGTAGTTCTCTGAGGTGTGGGGTTGTAGTTCTCTGAGGTGTGGGGTTGTAGTTCTCTGAGGTATGGGGTTGTAGTTCTCTGAGGTGTGGGGTTGTAGTTCTCTGAGGTGTGGGGTTGTAGTTCTCTGAGGTGTGGGGTTGCTCCCAGGACCCTCCCCTGTTAATAGTCTGGAATGCATGTGGGTTTGGCTGCTGGTCAAGATGGGTGGCTGTGTCCCAAATGGCACCCTATTCCCTATGTAGGGCACTACTTTTAAAAATGTAACTAGGCAAGTTAAGAACAAATTCTTATTTACAATAACAGCCTAGGAACGGTGGGTTAACTGCCTTGTTCAGGGGCAGAACAACAGATTTTTACCTTGTCAGCTTAGGGATTTGAGACATAGCCCCTGGCCTCATTCTTCCACACAGACCTGATATAGAACTGTTGATAGTTTGTATTTAGTTCCTACTCAAACATTTCTGGTGGCATGAGTAAGTGTTAAGTGTTTACACATTTCATTGTTATAACTATTGTGAAGTAAACAGATGCATACTGTGCCCTATGATGCCGTGCTATCATTTGCTGTATTAGGAATTGTCCTGATATTGCTGAAAGCATTCTTTAGAATGCAGTGTTTAATTGCTCAATTGTAATTACTTCGCCACTATGGCCTATTTATTACCTTACCTCCCTTATCTTACCTCCCATATACAGACTTTTCTATAGTGTTATTGACTGTATGTTTGTTTATTCCACGTGTAACTCTGTGTTGTTGTTTGTGTCGCAACTGCTTTTGCTTAATCTTGGACAGGTCGCAGTTGTAAATGAGAACTTGTTCTCAACTGGTCTACCTGGATAAATAAAGGTGAAATAAAAATAAATAAAAATAAATAATAAAATATGTTTTGAGAAAGGCTCTTTTGAAGCCTCAACAACACTACTCTGTCTGTACAAAGGCCTTGCAATTCCATGGATAGTTAACACCTGACACCATCTGGTGGTGAAATGTACTAAATACAATAGGTTGAAATAATTGAGGAAATTCGATTCTCACTATCATGCACCAATTAGAACCTGTACTATATTATTATACTGGAAAATGACTACGGGAGGACTTTCAAAATGTTGTTTTGTATCAAATGTAAATCTTACAAGCTTCTTAAGTTAAACCGTTGTGTCGTTTTAACTCAGCTAGCCACCCCATCTTCACTAAACTCTATCACCTATGTATACTTGGTACTGTACAGAGGTAGCGTGATATATATCTCTGTAGGTATCACTGCATGTCTTTAAAAATTGGATTTGGTTAATGTTTGTTACTCATCCCGTCTCAAGTTCTCTGGTGAAACCCGGAACCGGATGATGTCACCGTAGGTTACTGTAACCGTGGGGACCCCAGCTCTGAGTATGTAATTCCTGCCATGGCTGATGCGTTTTCCACACCCCTCCTTTCCCACACTTTCCCCTCGATAACATATTCCCAAAGCGTTAAAACAAAAATAACACGGTGGGTCAGGGACAGCTGCCGTGGTGCTGCTAGTGGCTTCCTGTGAGGAGGGCTTCCACTAAATCCCTGCACTGCGTGTCAAGTTCTCCAGCACAGACACACACACAGAGCGCTGCGTGTCAAGTCTCACAACAGTTGTCATGACTTCCCTGCCAGGCTGAAGACAAGGTAAGCCCCCCTCTTCTCCCCACTCTGTAACTCACCACTCAGACCTTTAAATGGTCTGGAGAGACAAAGTGGGAGAGAGAGAGAGAGAGAGAGAGAGAGAGAGAGAGATCATTGTGCCTAGTAAGTATTAGAATATAGTCATGGACTAGGTATGAAATAAATATGTAAAAGAGTTTTAGCTAAATTACCCAAAACAATAGTAAAGCTAATGTAATTCATTGTGTGAAAAACCATGACAAAATTAAAATAAAGATTCTGAGTTACAAGCAGATAATATTTCTTGCCAATAGAGATGGAATTCGTCTTTCGACAGCTGCAATTCAACAACAAGAAGTCTCCTTTTTATGGGTTGAATGGAATGAGTTGGGAAACTCAGGTTCAACACTATAGGCTTCTCATCAGGCACTAATAACACTGAAGAATTCCAAAAACATGGGCTAAATGTTTTACCATTAACTGACTAACTTTGCCCCAGGCTAATTGTTACCACATACATTAGAAGCATTGGTTCAACAGAAAGAGAGCTGGCAGGTGGACAAGACTGTCAACTGACTGACCCCTTACAAAATCACACAAATCTGTTATTAACAAGACCTGTAATTGGAGATATGAAGCATTCCTTTCATCCAGGTGACAAATATAAGGCAAAACTCTAGCCTTAATTACATTTAAATGGCCATCGGGTAAAAGATCTCAAACCTTGTGGTTCAAGGTTGACCACCGGTCCATACAGATTCCAGATTCATGACTAGGTCGAGGCTCCTGGGTGGTGAGGATTGTGTGGGTGTTGTGGGTGGATTAAGGTGGTGTATGTTATTAGGTAGTATGATAACCATATTACAAGCTGTCACTGGTGAGTCACTGGAAGGAGATCTTCCCACATTTGCTACAGTAGACGTTCAAGGTTAGAAGTTGAAACCGTTTTGTAATACCATTAGATTTGTGAGTAATATAAAAATGCTTTATTGTTGCCCCTTTTGAAAAGACAGAAGTACAAAAATATGTTTACATTTCAGTCGTTAAAATACTTATATTCCTATATGTACAATTATACAACATGATATAGTGTCTATAACCGACCCTACGGAGTTTATTTCTGTAGGTACATAGACCCTGAGGAGGTTATTTCTGTGGGTACATAGACCCTGAGGAGGTTATTTATGTAGGTACATAGACCCTGGGGAGGTTATTTCTGTGGGTACATAGACCCTGAGGCGATGGAGGATAAGCCAGTTTTTTCTTCGATCCACTTGTTGTAGTTGGTCACTGCTGTGTACACGCCTGGTCGTAAGGCTCTAGAACAGCCCTCGCCCCAACTGACGATTCCAAAAAGGAACATTAGATTATCCACCTCACACACCATGGGCCCTCCGGAATCACCCTGGGAAAGACAGAGGAATACTGTATAATATACGACAAGACATATTTTTTTATTGTTTTTGCTCTGTACCCCGAGCACTTTGGATTTGAAGTGGTACAATGACTATGAGTGTCAGCTTTAATTTGAGGTTATTTTCATTTAGAAATTACAGCACTTTTTGTACATAGTTCCCATTTTAGGTAACCAAAGGTATTTGGACGAATTTACTTATACGTGTAGTAAAGTAGTCAAAAGTGAAGTATTTTGTCCCATATTCCTAGCATCAATGGCTGCAGTACATCAAGTGTGTGACTCTACAAATGTGTTGGATGCATTTGCAGTTTGTTTTGGTTGTGTTTCAGATTATTTTGTGCCCAAAATGGTAAATAATGTATTGTGTCATTTTGGAGTCACTTTCTTGTAAATAAGAATAGAATACGCTTCTAAAGACTTCTACATTAATGTGGATGCTATGCTACAATGATTACAGATAATCATTAATCCATCGTGAAGGATGATGAGTGAGAAAGTTACAAAGGCACAAATATCATACCCCCAAGACATGCTAACCTCTCACCATTACCAATAACAGGGGAGGTTAGCATTGTATATCATACCCCCAAGACATGCTAACCTCTCACCATTACCAATAACAGGGGAGGTTAGCATTTTATATCATACCCCAAGACATGCTAACCTCTCACCATTACAATAACAGGGGAGGTTAGCATTTTATATCATACCCAAGACATGCTAACCTCTCACCATTACAATAACAGGGGAGGTTAGCATTTTATATCACACCCCAAGACATGCTAACCTCTCACCATTACAATAACAGGGGAGGTTAGCATTTTATATCATACCCCCAAGACATGCTAACCTCTCACCATTACAATAACAGGGGAGGTTAGCATTTTATATCATACCCCCAAGACATGCTAACCTCTCACCATTACCAATAACAGGGGAGGTTAGCATTTTTTATCATACCCCCAAGACATGCTAACCTCTCACCATTACCAATAACAGGGGAGGTTAGCATTTTATATCATACCGCCAAGACATGCTAACCTTCTCACCATTACAATAACAGGGGAGGTTAGCATTTTATATCATACCCCCAAGACATGCTAACCTCTCACCATTACAATAACAGGGGAGGTTAGCATATTATATCATACCCCCAAGACATGCTAACCTCTCACCATTACAATAACAGGGGAGGTTAGCATTTTATATCATACCCCCAAAGACATGCTAACCTCTCACCATTACAATAACAGGGGAGGTTAGCCTTTTATATCATACCCCCAAGACATGCTAACCTCTCACCATTACAATAACAGGGGAGGTTAGCATTTTATATCATACCGCCAAGACATGCTAACCTCTCACCATTACAATAACAGGGGAGGTTAGCATTTTATATCATACCGCCAAGACATGCTAACCTTCTCACCATTACCAATAACAGGGGAGGTTAGCATATTATATCATACCCCCAAGACATGCTAACCTCTCACCATTACAATAACAGGGGAGGTTAGCATTTTATATCATACCACCAAGACATGCTAACCTTCTCACCATTACCAATAACAGGGGAGGTTAGCATTTTATATCATACCCCCAAGACATGCTAACCTCTCACCATTACAATAACAGGGGAGGTTAGCATTTTATATCATACCGCCAAGACATGCTAACCTTCTCAGCATTACCAATAACAGGGGAGGTTAGCATTTTATATCATACCTCCAAGACATGCTAACCTTCTCACCATTACCAATAACAGGGGAGGTTAGCATTTTATATCATACCGCCAAGACATGCTAACCTTCTCACCATTACCAGTAACAGGGGAGGTTAGCATTTTATATCATACCGCCAAGACATGCTAACCTTCTCACCATTACCAATAACAGGGGAGGTTAGCATTTTATATCATACCGCCAAGACATGCTAACCTTCTCACCATTACCAATAACAGGGGAGGTTAGCATTTTATATCATACCCCCAAGACATGCTAACCTTCTCACCATTACAATAACAAGGGAGGTTGGCATATTATATCATACCGCCAAGACATGCTAACCTCTCACCATTACCAATAACAGGGGAGGTTAGCATTTTATATCATACCGCCAAGACATGCTAACCTTCTCACCATTACCAATAACAGGGGAGGTTAGCATTTTATATCATACCGCCAAGACATGCTAACCTTCTCACCATTACCAATAACAGGGGAGGTTAGCATTTTATATCATACCGCCAAGACATGCTAACCTTCTCACCATTACCAATAACAGGGGAGGTTAGCATTTTATATCATACCACCAAGACATGCTAACCTTCTCACCATTACCAATAACAGGGGAGGTTAGCATTTTATATCATACCCCCAAGACATGCTAACCTCTCACCATTACCAATAACAGGGGAGGTTAGCATTTTATATCATACCTCCAAGACATGCTAACCTTCTCACCATTACCAATAACAGGGGAGGTTAGCATTTTATATCATACCGCCAAGACATGCTAACCTTCTCACCATTACCAGTAACAGGGGAGGTTAGCATTTTATATCATACCGCCAAGACATGCTAACCTTCTCACCATTACCAATAACAGGGGAGGTTAGCATTTTATATCATACCGCCAAGACATGCTAACCTTCTCACCATTACCAATAACAGGGGAGGTTAGCATTTTATATCATACCCCCAAGACATGCTAACCTCTCACCATTACAATAACAAGGGAGGTTGGCATATTATATCATACCGCCAAGACATGCTAACCTCTCACCATTACCAATAACAGGGGAGGTTAGCATTTTATATCATACCGCCAAGACATGCTAACCTTCTCACCATTACAATAACAGGGGAGGTTAGCATTTTATATCATACCGCCAAGACATGCTAACCTTCTCACCATTACCAATAACAGGGGAGGTTAGCATTTTATATCATACCGCCAAGACATGCTAACCTTCTCACCATTACCAATAACAGGGGAGGTTAGCATTTTATATCATACCACCAAGACATGCTAACCTTCTCACCATTACCAATAACAGGGGAGGTTAGCATTTTATATCATACCCCCAAGACATGCTAACCTCTCACCATTACCAATAACAGGGGAGGTTAGCATATTATATCATACCTCCAAGACATGCTAACCTCTCACCATTACAATAACAGGGGAGGTTAGCATTTTATATCATACCGCCAAGACATGCTAACCTTCTCACCATTACCAATAACAGGGGAGGTTAGCATTTTTTGGGGGGTTATGATATCGATGACTCTAACTTTCTCACTCATCATTATTCACAAGTAATTCATAATAAAAAAAAATTATGCAAAGTTATACTCTAAATACAGAATATTTCTCATGGAGAAAGAATATCCTTATATTGTTCTTACATGTCGTTCTGTTTTTACTTTGAATGACATGATTATTTTCCAAATAGATATTAACCGCTGAGGAGAAATTTTAATCTGAAGTCACTTCTGCATATCATACCTTGCATGCATCTTGACTCCAGTCCGGTCTCCCAGCACAGAACATGTTTTCTGTGATCAGGTTTCCGTAGTACGCCTTATCTGAGCAGACGTCATGGGCCAAAAGGTTCACCGTTGCCTCCCTCAGGTACTGTGAATTGTACCATAAACCTGAATGAAGAAAAAGGACACAACATAAGAAAGCACTCAACAGGTAAATAAAAATCTATGTTACGTAGGCATGAAAACAAGTAAATATATAATGGGAAAGGAAATGGGAATGGATCATATCAAGTGATTGATACATTTAAAATAAGAGGTCTAGGATAGTATTGAAAAAGTTCTCAGACTCAGAGCTCCGTATTACATTATAATGAATATTATATGGACCTGATCCTAGACTAGCACTCCTACTCCGGGGTGGCAGGTAGCTGAGCGCTCAGAGAAGCGGGCCAACAACCAGAGAAACCAGGTTTGCTGGTTCAAATCCCAGCACAGACAATATACCATTGCCTGCCATTGTGCTCTTGAGCAAGGCACTGAACCACCTATAATTGCTCCAGGGGCGCTGCAATGTGCCCGACCCATTGCTTCCAGCACTTCAGGGGGTGTATGTGTGTCTCAGGGGGTTGGGTTGTGAGATAAACTCACATTTCTATTCTCTGTAAGTTAATGGACAAATACGGCACATCTTCTCCTACTGTGAGATGCTTTATGAATACGGGCCCTGGTATGTTGTAGATGATCCTCCTTACCCTCCTTCTGTCTTCCGTAGCCAGCTATCTCACAGGAGGATCCGGCGCCGAGGGCCTGGCGTGCCGGGGGCAGGCAGACAGTCCTCACAGAGCTGCTCTCCACTGCACACTGACCATCTACAGCCTTTAACTTCAGTAGAGCTGGAAACACATCAACCACTCTGCGTTATTATCCTGACAGTCTCAAATACCATGACACATGTACTGAAGTTTCAAACTTTACATTCACAGAACATACAAACTCAAAAATCAATACCACAGTGAGATTGGAATTCAATCTCCTCGTACCAGATCTGTTTGTGTTTATGTTTGTGATGTCTGTGCCAACTCTTCTGGCCATTGGCGTGAGAGGATTTGGCACAGACAGCGCAAACAGATTTGGGACATAAAAGCAGTGTTCATTCGTACCGATGTCATTGTTGAAGTTGCCTTCACTGTTTTCGAACTCTGCATGCATGATGACCTCTTCCACCTGAAACGTCTGTTCTTTGGTGTCGTCAGTCTCATTGATGGCACTCTTCCCCAGAGTGACGAAGAGGCTGCCGGCTTTAGTTTGAGAGCTGTGTGTGGAAACCCCAACATTTGTTTTTACACTGCTGCTTCTCACTATTTATTATCTATGCATAGTCACTTTACCCCTACCTACATATAGAGATTTACCTCGACTAACCTGTACCCCTGCACTTTGGTGTTGAATGTATTGGCTGGTGCAATCACATGTCCCCTTTAGGGGATTAACTATTTACTGCTCTGGGCTAAATCAGGGTTTCTTGGTAGTCTTAAACAAATCTACCTTGAAACAAAATGTACACGCCTCACAAACATGGTTATGGGCTTAAAAAAGAAGACATCTTTACCATGTATAAAGATGTAGAGATATATATCTATAAGATATAGAGATATAGAGTTGAAATGTATTAATGTTGAGTTTGCATCCCAATATTACACTTTATATACACACACATCACAGAAAATGGAAATATAACAAAACAAGTCAGCCAGGAACAACATCTCAAGAAGGGGGCCGGGTCCTATCATAAAGGACACTGGTACTGTACACCCTCACTGGCTTGTTACCGTTGAGAAATGTCAGCGCTGCCTCTTACAGTACCTGTCAGGGAAGCAATGGGCAGCAGACAGAACCCAGCAGGGAGAGATCAGACTACCCCCACAGCGGAACGCGTTCTCTTTAGACTGACGGCTCGTCCAGAATATGGCAGCCATCCACGGGTGGGATTCCACTGCGGCAACTGTCCCTCCTACGATCTTCATCTGCTTCCTGGTACGCTGGCCACACGTGGACTCTGTCAGACTGGACGCTGTGATAGTGGGAACCAAACCAATTGCAATGAAAACAAGACTGAAAGAGCATGGGGAAAATGTTAAGTTGCTTTAATGTATATTCAAATTGCTATATGAATTTAACTGAATGAGCATGGAAGAAGGATAGTTACGTATTATATTTAGAATTATATTAATTTTGTACGGTAGCAAGACCAAGCAAATTCATCTCACCTGTGTCTGGTACAGTGGGCTCAGTGGGCAGATAATCAAGTGGACCTGCAAGATGTTGAAGTTGATACCACTATACATTACAGCACAGAATAACGTTGTAATAACGTTGTAATAACGTTGTAATAACATGGTAATAACATGGTAATAACATGGTAATAGTATGGTTACATGTTACTCACAATCAAAGCCAAACAAATGATGAAATAATCAAAACAACCGTTAAGGGGAGAGAGAATGAAAATAAGTTAAATGTACCTGTCTCCACAGGTACGCCACAGCGAGGGATATCACAGTATTCCTGTACCTGCTCAACACCCTTCATTACATAACACCACGGACGACGTTTGTACTCCAGATTCCTGAAGTCAAAAAATGGATTTCCTCATTACACACTGCACATTTGAATTTACAAATAACTGTTGAGTGAAACATCTGAACAGTCCAATCCCAAATGGCACCCTATTCCCTATATTGTGCCCTGGTCAAAAGTAGTGCACTATATAGGGGGCCCTGGTCAAAAGTAGTGCACTATATAGGGAATAGGGTGCCATTTGAGAGTCGGATAAAGGCCCCTACCTGCAGTAGTTGTGCCTCCCGGAGTAGACGTCAGACACCATCAGGCGGTTTCTGGTGTCCAGGTCCCACCCCAAACACCTGCGCCCACTCTCTGACTGAGACACTTTACCTCTGTAGTACATCCCAGTTCCCGTGTAGCAGGTGGCTGCTGTATCTGAAGGAAAATACAAAAAAAATAATGAAACATATTGATCGATTGACTCATTGATTATGTTGTACTTCACTGTCCTTCATGAGGAAATTATTTCCACAGCTCAACAAGTTCGATATGTACACGCACGCACACGCACACACACACAAGTCACATAGACTTTTAACAAGAAAGATTTTCTTCCCCCCATCAATTCAAAGTGTCAGAGGTACAGTAGTTGTTAAGTGTCCAAATGTAAAAGAGTGTTTCTTACCTAACTCACAGTGTTTGCCACCGTAACCAACTGTGCATAAGCAGAACATGTGTTCTCCGGACAGGGCAGGGACAGAGGTGCCACCATGACGACAGAGGCCACCTAGAAACAGTAACAGGTGAATACATTTTTTTTTTTTTTTTAAGAGTGAGAAGCTTGTGTACATGTGGTAAAGATATATTTGATTGTTGTATATTTGGTGACGTAGAGCTTGATTGAGCTAGATGTACCTGATCTTCGGTAGGGGAAATTAGAAATCTGTCTTTTCTGTCTCAGCAAGCCCTGTGAAGAACAGAAATCCGTTATGAAAAAGCATTGTGGTATGATACAGCATTGGCTCGACACGGATGCAGTATTGTTATGGATGCCATGACATCAAACACATGGTTATGTTCAGTGGTGTAAAGTACTTGAGTAAAATACTTGAATGTACTACTTAAGTCGTTTTTTGGGGTATCTGTACTTTACTATTTATATTTTTTGACAACTTTTACTTTACTACATTCCTAAAGAAAATAAATGTATTTTTTACTCCATACATTTCCCCTGACACCCAAAAGTACTCGTTACATGTTGAATGCTTAGCAGGACAGGAAAATGGTCCGATTCACACACGTATCAAGATAATATCCCTGGTCATCCTACAGCCTCTGATCTGGCGGACTCACTAAACACATGCTTCCTTTGTAAATTATGTCTGAGTGTTGGAATGTGCCCCTGGCTATCCCTACATTAAAATAACAAGAAAATGGTGCTGTCTGGTTTCCTTAATATAAGGATTTTTAAATGATTTATACTTTTACTTTTGATACTTAAGTATATTTAAAACCAAATACTTTTAGACTTTTACTCAAGTAGTATTTTACTGGGTGACTTTCACTTTTACTTTAGTCATTTTCTATTAAAGTATATTTACTTTTACTCAAGTATGACAATTTAGTTATTTTTCCACTACTGGTCATGTTTTACATTCCTCTGACAAATACAGGAAGCATTCCGGAAACTTTGATAATGAATCTTAAAATACTAATAGACATGGCAAAAATGTGCTGCAGTGTAAAACACAACTACAGTTTAACACTCCTTACCGTCTCACTCTGTGACACCCCTGCCAGGGTGGTTGTCAAAACCAGCAGCAAAATACTCCTTCCCATCTCTCTCTGTTGAGTAAAGTATCTATTGTACTTCTTGCACAAAGAGTTTGGCGAAATCGTGTGGTCAGGACTTGCAGTGTTTCTCAGTAGTAGTCCTCGGATCTCACGGAGGGGCAAAATGTTTCTCTGCTGCTTATATAGAGTGAGGAACAGATGTGATTGGTTAGAAGGAAGCTCGTTGACAGGTTGGGCATGTCTAAACCGTGTGAAGGAACACTGTGGGATTATCACAGGAAGACACAATCCTTATTGATGATTCATGTTTGATTCTACAGAAAGAGCAGCACTCGACAACTGTCAGGAAACATGCCAAAACACATGTTGATGACTACGAACAGATGCAAATAAGTTCACTGAATATGACTGTTTTTGCATTATGGACTGAATATCTGAAGATCATATTAAGTAGAATAATGACATATCCCTTATCAGTCTGTTTTTCAGTCTGGTTCCTTTCGAAAACCAAACCTCTGTTTGGTTTTCCCATCCGGTGACTGTAAAACCAGTCACACCAGTGAAACCATGACAACCACCTAACCGATACCAGTTTGGCAACTGGCAGTTTGGCAATGCCCACAGCAAAAATGATGTTGAGCATTTGTTTTGTTCCACTCCACGACATCAAAATGGGGAAAATTCTGTTTGAATCCAGGCTGGATAACCTCAACAAAAGAAAAATCATTTTTTAGAATATGTAAACTGGTGGAACGCAGACATTCAAACACAGGAAATTAAACTCTTTAGTGTTGTTTATGAGGTTGCTGCATGATTGTAGACATATTTCCATAGGCCACAGAATGTCAAAACAATCCACTCCAACATCTAAAAGGAGCAATTTTTTTATTTTTTTATTAACCATATTGAAAGATTTATTCAACCCAACTTTATTATTTGTTGCAGATGTGATCACTGCATATCTTGCATACCTATTAGAATTTTCTGAAATGATGGGTAACGTACACTGAGTGGACAAAACATTAAGGACACCTGCTCTTTCTATGACATAGACTGACCAGGTGAATCCAGGTGAAAGCTATGATCCTTTGTTGATGTTACCTGTTAAATCCACTTCAATCAGTGTAGATAAAGGGGTGGAGACAGGTTAAAGAAGGATATTTAAACCTTGAGATAATTGAAACATGGATTGTGTATGTGTGCCATTCAGAGGGTGATTTAAGTGTCTTTGATCGGGGTACGGTAGTAGGTGCCAGATGCACCTGTTTGAGTGTGTCAAGAACTGCAACGCTACTGGGTTTTTCATGCTCAACAATTTCCCGTGTGCATCAAGAATGATCCACCACCCAAAGGACATCCAGCCAACTTGACACAACAGTGGGAAGTATTGGAGTCAACATGGGCCAGAATCCCTGTGGAATGGTTTCGACACCGTGTAGAGAAAATACCCTCAAATTAAAATACCCTCAAATTAAAGCTGGCAGTCTGCACTTTAACCTAATAGTACATTAAAGCTGGCAGTCTGCACTTGAACCTAATAGTACATTAAAGCTGGCAGTCTGCACTTGAACCTAATAGTACATTAAAGCCAGCAGTCTGCACTTTAATAACCTAATAGTATCATTTCAAATCCAAAGTGATGGAGTATAGAGCCAAAACAACAAAACACAAAGTGTGTAAAACAGTATGTAAACATTATTAAAGTGACCAGTGTTCAATGACTCGATGTCCATAGGGCAGTAGTCTCTAAGGTGCAGGGTAGAATACCAGCAGGTAGCCGGCTAGAACAGTGACTAAGTTCAGGGCAGGGTACTGGGTGGAGGCCGGCTAGTGATGACTGTTTAACAGTCTGATGGCCTGGAGATAGAAGCTGTTTATCAGTCTCTCTGTCCCAGCTTTGATGCACCTGTACTGTCTCCACCTTCTAGATGGTAGCGGGGTGAACAGGCAGCAGCTCGGGTGTCTGAGGTCCTTGATGATTTTCTGGGCCTTCCTGTGACACCAGGTACTGTAGATGTCCTAGAGGGCAGGCAGTGTGCCCCCGGTGATGCGTTGGGTTAACCGCACCACCCATGGTAGAGACCTGCTGATGCAGACGGTGCATTTCTTGTACCACCCTTATGGAAAAAACCACATGAATTTCAAATGTGAACACGTGATCTCGTGTGATCTAATTTGATCAAATGTGAAATAAATATGACAACATGGGGATGCGAGAAGTTTCAACATGTGATACCATGATACCACACGTGACAACCCATGAAAACCCAGGTCTCAAATGTAATTTAGAATATTTTACTTTGAACATTACTTCAATTTAAACAGTAATTTGTATAGTTCCCGGTTTGTTCCAGGGACATTATTAGAAAGTTGTGTCTTGGTCCCCTGGAGATGTTTCTCTTGTTATGGTAAGAATAAGCTACATTTACAAATAGTTACTGTATTTTTACAGCTAAATTCAGGTGTTAATGGATCATATGCAGTTGTATATTGATTATTTTGGGATTCAACCTCCCCTTGAGATTTGAACTCACAACCTCTTGGTTGCTAAGCTACCTGAAGTTCCTGCTGCACCACCAGGTCTGTGGACATAAGTGAAATTGTCAAGAATAGATTTCTGCACTTTGCCTAAAGTTGCAGTAAAGATAAAGTAAATATATTTAACAACTTGAAGGTGTTATTTCTATAAAATGACAGTATGCTGCTGTATTCTGATTTAAATTACTGTAAAAATATTTTACTGTGACCACAAATGGGACTCAGCCTTAAACGGGAGTTAGACCACCAGATCTGTGAGCAATAAAGAGATATGGCCACACATTTATTGTCAAGAATGCATTTCTGCACTTTGTTAAAAGCTGCCCAGAATCAAGCAAATAATTGTCCAATTATCACCACCAATGTAAAACTAGCAGTGCTCAAGGGCACTTGACGTAGAGTATAACATAAATTCTTTGAACCTCTTGATGGGGGAGGGGGGTGAATACATTTTTATGCAGTGTCACCAGGCTCATACTAATTGCTTGGAACATATATTAACACACTCTCAAATAATAAGGGTTTGGTTAGGGTAGACTACAGTGTTGTTCCCTGGGGTACACAAAGGTCAAAGGTACACTTCAAGGGGGGTACACATATGAACTCACATGGTACCTTTTGGTACCTTGTAGCTATAATGGGAACTTTTTCTACCAAATATTTTGAATATAAGGTACGATCATCACTGCACTTTGATAGGTGGGTGCAATGTCCTGGTGAGGCTCATTTGCATATTATGGGGCATTGTCAAATATATGTGTTTACGCGTCATCCGTCAGTGGAAGTGTTGTAGCAGTTTATGTGTTTGATGGTTATGCCAAGCCAAGTTGACACGGTCTGTTTTGCAAATATTTGTAAGAGAATGTGTCAGTAATGAGCTGCACTGTGAAGAGGTTATTGGGCATTTTCCAGTAACTTAAAACTTATCCAGGATTGGTGGGTCCCCTGCGGGATGGTTGAGCTAACGTAGGTTAATGCGATTAGCCTGAGGTTTAAAGTAACAACAACATTTCCCAGGACAGACATATCTGATATTGGAAGAAATCTTAAATTCTGGTTAATCTAACTGCACTGTCCAATTTACAGTAGCTATTACAGTGAAATAATACCATGCTATTGTTTGAGGAGAGTGCACAATTTTGAACATGAAAAGTTATTAATAAACAAATTAGGCACATTTGGGCAGTCTTGATACAACATTTTGAACAGAAATGCAATAGTTCATTGGATCAGTCTGAAACTTTTCACATACACTGCTGCCATCTAGTGGCCAAAATCTAGCTGGGTTGGAATAATACATTATGGTCTTTCTCTTGCGTTTCAAAGATGGTACAAAAAAAATTGTATTATCTTTTACCAGCTCTAATGTGTTATATTACCCTGCATTACTTTCACATTTCCACAAACTTCAAAGTGTTTCCTTTCAAACGGTATCAAGAATATGCATATCCTTGCTTCAGGGCATGAGCTACAGGCAGTTAGATTTGGGTATGTCATTTTAGGCAAAAATTGAAAAAAGGGGCCGATCCCTTAAATGACATTTTCCTAGTTGTCTTGACTACTTTCTTATGTAATTCTTGCTAGCACGAAAAGTTTTGATAGGAGACAGAATGTGGCACCTAATGCTGCATTCGTAACCAAGTGGGAATTGGGAATTTACCACATACGACTGGAAAAAATCCATGCGAACAGCCATCCAACTGGTAATTACTAGTGGGAAACGTGTCTATCACCCATGAGCTCCCACATGCTGACCTCTGACTATTCTCTCATCATTGATTTAATTAAATTATTTCAGCAATTTGAGGATTTTCTGTATAGTTGTCTAATGTTGATGAGGAATATTATTCTGGTTTAATGTTACTCCCTGAATCACTATGATAAATATAATAGTTTTTATTGAGTATTTTTTAAACAAAGCTGAGATTTACTTTGAAGTCCAAATTGTAAGAATGCAGGTGATGCCAGTAACTGACACAGATATGGCATAGCAGGAAGACCATAATGCTGTGAACCAAGAGGTTGTGAGTTCAAATCCCAGTATATTAATAATTACTATAAATAAACATACACAATGTAGTCGTGTGTCAAATATTTAAGTTGAAATCTGCATATTAAAAGAGTTGTGTGTGTATCAACTCATTTTTGTTTGCAGGGAATCACCTGTGAAATGAAATGTGAACATTTGAATCCACATGTGAAAAGTTATGTAATCACATGAAAATCCACATGTGAAGTGTTCCAAAAACACATGATTTGTGGAAATATTATGTGAAATCATGTTTTTTGTATAAAGGCAGAAGGGGCTGCAGCCCGACAGAATGCTCTCGATGGTGCAGTTCGTGACGGTCCTTGATCTAGCCACTCATGATGACAGAAGTAAAGTGTTACTGCACATTTCCCTGTCGCTTGATCAAAATAAGAAAAAATAAGGAATCTTGACACATAGATTCCAATCGATCGTACCAATGTTGCACAGTCCTTACCACGGGTGCTTCCTGTTTAAGTTTCTGTCTATAGGTGGGGAGGAGCAGAATGGAGGTGTGATCTGATTTGCTAAAGGGAGGGCAGGGGAAGGCCTTGTAGCCATCCTGGAAGGGATATTAACAATGATCAAGAGTGTTCGATGTCGTGTGTAGCACATGAGATGTGTAGACATCATTTTGGTAGCGGTTTCCTAAGATTTCCTTTATTAAAGTATCTTTATTAAGGTCCAGTGTAGTTCCTTGAGAGCCGTTGCAGTGTTGGCTTAGGTGTGAATGTACACAGCAGTGACAATGACACAAGAATATTCTCTTGGGAGGAAATGCGGTCGGCATTTGATGGTGAGGTATTCCAGATCAGGAGAACAAAAGGACTTTAGTTCCTGTAATGTGATTGTTTGGGACAATCACACCATGAGTTGTTAACCCCTTCACCTTTCTTTTTCCCGGAGAGTAATTCTTTCCTGTTCGCGCGATGAACGGAGAACCACGCTGGCTAAATGGACGGGGACAATATATCCGGAGAGAGCCATGATTCCTTGAAACAGAGTATGTTACAGTTCCTGATGTCTCTCTAGAAGGAGATCCTTGCCCTGAGCTTGTCTACTTTATGCCCAGGGACTGAGCATTAGTGAATAGTATATTCGGAAGTGGTAGACGGTATGCACACCGTCTGAGTCTGACCACTTCTTCTTCCTCTTCTCCTGCGTCTGCGTTTATGTTGCTGCAAAGTTGGCTAGGAGCTAGAAAAAGGGCGAACGTGTCTGTCGGCACCATCTTGTTCACGGGCCATAACCCGGTGCACTACGGTTCTGCTTAATCAAACTCCCTTGTTGGCTTTTCAAATCAAATCAAATCAAATTGTATTTGTCATATGCGCCGAATACAACAGGTGTAGACCTTACAGTGAAATGCTTACTTACAAGCCCTTAACCAACAGTGCAGTTTTAAGAAAAATACGTGTTCAGAAATAGATAAGTAAAACATTTTTTCATAAAAGTTACAAATAATTAAACAGCAGCAGTAAAATAACAATATCGAGGCTATATACAGGGGGGACTGGTACAAAGTCAATGTGCGGGGGCACCGGTTAGTCAAGGTAATTGAAATGATATATACATGTAGGTGGAGTTAAAGTGACTATGCATAGATAATAAACAGAATCTGTGTTCGAATACCCATACTAACATACTGTATACTACATACTTAATGAGTATATACTACATACTATAAGTTCATTTTAGTATACTGTAAACAAACAGTATCCTTTCAGAGCCAGAGTGCTCTGTAAATTCAGAGCGTTTCGCTCTCTGGGCACACACTGGACGCTCGGCCGAGGAGTAGGGTTGATTTTAGCATTCGGCTCCTTAAAATTGCAGTCAAGCACCCAAACTAACGTTGGCTAGCTTGCTAGCTACTTCCAGACACAAATTAGACCATTCTGACCATTTTACTTGCCCTAGCAGAGCCGGTTAGGCAGTTTTCCTGTTATCCAGAGCGTTGATGACTGTAACTGTGCTGCTGGCAACAATTTATTTACGTTTTTTTGCCGATTACTGACACTGGCCATATTCAACGGGTGTTAGGCGCTCGTAAATTCATTATTCTCTGCTCTGGTACACTCAGACGAGAGCGCTCTGAAATTGGAGCTAGCACAACATCTATACCATTTAGCTAAACTAAGAATGACAGGAATAATCAAGTCAATAAACGTTGGGTAGTTAGTAATGGGAGTGGCAATGCAAATAGTCTGGGTAACTTTTGAGAAGGAGGCGAGGAGAGAGGACGAGAAATCAAGGTAACGCAATTGAGATTGTCCCCAAATAGCGTGCACAGGTTCTAGAATAGGACAGGGTCGATTTAGACTGTGTGCCTCTGCTTCATAATAACATGGCTACCATAATTCACCGAATAGAGGGGCACCACCACCCTGTTACAACTGTACCAGTGTGTGACACTGAGAGGCACTGTTGTACTACTAATAGCCAAAGGATAATGATGAGGTATCAAACAACGGAGGCTACTGCATCATATTAAATATGATGTTGTATTTGAAGCATCAGTCCATCAACATGTATTGCTAAATATTTATTCTACATTGTGCAGTTTCATAGGGAAAGGTAAACACATTTTTTTTTTTAACTACTACAAAATAAACGAGATATTTCATAATGTAAAACATTCATGGCTGGACATTGATGGACATTTCCCACTATTTTCTTGTCTTATAATTAAGATGGTGATGATGATGATTATTATTATTAGTAGGCCTAGTACATGTTGTTACAGTTACAGGTTGCAAATAGCAAGTTTTAGTTGAACTGATTAAACAGGTGTTCAGGTAAATAGTCAAGGAATTGCATCAGTGAATTTCCATTAAGACGTAAATTAAACAAATATGTACATTTCGATCCCGGAAGTCGCTTTGCCTGAATCCTGTTTAGCTCAAATCCTTCTGACTGTGCGTCGCAAGGGTAGCTGGAGAAGGAAGTGGCAGATGAGTGAGATTATCCACGACTACGCAAGAGCAACCTACCGGTGGTTACCGTACACAGGCGATTCAGACGGAGCGAACAGGTTGCTGGCTAGTAGAAAATGGGCAACGTTGACTCCAAACTAAACTTCAGAAAAGCTGTGATACAACTGACAACCAAAACACAGGTTTGTTGAAATAATAACTCTCTTTAGGGTAGCTATGGCAGAGTTTAAATATTTATGAACAGTTCTGTTTTTCAAGATACAAATAGCAATTCCAGTGTGACAGATGGTAGCCTACAAGTTGTAGTTGACACATGGATGAGAGGGTGGATAAATATGGTAAGGGTTACCATCTGTCCAAAAACAGGGTTTACTGGTTTGTCTAAATGTAAACTTTAAATTCAAATGTAGGCATAGGGGATATATATATATATATATATGAACTGACAATTTGATTAATTATAAATACTGCACATTTGTGCTATAGAATTGTAGACTCATAACTTGGCAACACTGTTTCTATTTTGTAATCAAATGTAACATTGTAATCGTACTTCTGTAGTTTATAATATAAACCCCACCAAGAGGCTGAGGCGGATCTGATGCAGAGCTATAATGAGATGCAGGTCTGGATACAGTTCATTTAGTGCCTGCTGTTGTGGCCGGCACTTGAATTGATCAGTTGCACTGTTTACCCGACAATTCAGCTGTTTGAAAAGACAAAAAAAAAAGGGTTAGTCTAGATAACATTACCAGCTACATTTCTGATGATGTGGTTGTTGAATGAATCATAACATTCAGACAATGTGGCTGATTTTTTTATGTGGGCTGAAAGACATTTAAAGTTAGGCAAATAAGCATCAGTCTAAACTGCAGTGTTGGGGTTATATTTACTCTGTCATCAAGGACGTTCTGGAAAGATCTGAGAACAACTGGTATTATAATAGAAAATGCAAATCAAGAACATGTGAAGTAGGCCAGTAGCTCTATCACATGTCTACTTCTTTGGCCGGTTTCCCGGACACCCAACCTGACCACCCACCCACCCATCCTGGACTAAAAAGCAATAAAGAATCTCACTTAAATCTCACTTAAAGTGATTAAGTATTATGTATCCGGGTAACCGGCCCCTGACGTTTATTTCTGTCTATATTTAACTGTTTTTCTCCTCCTGTAGGCTATAGCCAAGCAGGTCTCTGTCCTCCTGTAGGCTATAGCCAAGCAGGTCTCTGTCCTCCTGTAGTCGACAGTCAAACAGCTCTCTTTCCTCCTGTAGTCGACAGTCGAACAGCTCTCTTTCCTCCTGTAGT
This sequence comes from Salvelinus namaycush, assembly GCF_016432855.1. Lineage (NCBI taxonomy): Eukaryota > Metazoa > Chordata > Actinopteri > Salmoniformes > Salmonidae > Salvelinus > Salvelinus namaycush. The sequence continues at coordinate 3,177,459 of NC_052341.1, read as the reverse complement.
CGACAGTCGAACAGCTCTCTTTCCTCCTGTAGGCTACAGTCAAGCAGGTCTCTATCCTCCTGTAGGCTACAGTCAAGCAGGTCTCTCTCTCCTCCTGTAGGCTACAGCCAAGCAGGTCTCTATCCTCCTGTAGGCTACAGTCAAGCAGGTCTCTATCCTCCTGTAGGCTACAGCCAAGCAGGTCTCTCTCTCCTCCTGTAGGCTACAGCCAAGCAGGTCTCTCTCTCCTCCTGTAGGCTACAGCCAAGCAGGTCTCTCTCTCCTCCTGTAGGCTACAGCCAAGCAGGTCTCTCTCTCCTCCTGTAGGCTACAGCCAAGCAGCTCTCTCTCCTGTAGGCGACAGCCAAGCAGCTCTCTCTCCTGTAGGCGACAGCCAAGCAGCTCTCTCTCTCCTGTAGGCGACAGCCAAGCAGCTCTCTCTCTCCTGTAGGCGACAGCCAAGCAGCTCTCTCTCTCCTGTAGGCGACAGCCAAGCAGCTCTCTCTCTCCTGTAGGCGACAGCCAAGCAGCTCTCTCTCTCCTGTAGGCGACAGCCAAGCAGCTCTCTCTCTCCTGTAGGCGACAGCCAAGCAGCTCTCTCTCTCCTGTAGGCGACAGCCAAGCAGCTCTCTCTCTCCTGTAGGCGACAGCCAAGCAGCTCTCTCTCTCCTGTAGGCGACAGCCAAGCAGCTCTCTCTCTCCTGTAGGCGACAGCCAAGCAGCTCTCTCTCTCCTGTAGGCGACAGCCAAGCAGCTCTCTCTCTCCTGTAGGCGACAGCCAAGCAGCTCTCTCTCTCCTGTAGGCGACAGCCAAGCAGCTCTCTCTCTCCTGTAGGCGACAGCCAAGCAGCTCTCTCTCTCCTGTAGGCGACAGCCAAGCAGCTCTCTCTCTCCTGTAGGCGACAGCCAAGCAGCTCTCTCTCTCCTGTAGGCGACAGCCAAGCAGCTCTCTCTCTCCTGTAGGCGACAGCCAAGCAGCTCTCTCTCTCCTGTAGGCGACAGCCAAGCAGCTCTCTCTCTCCTGTAGGCGACAGCCAAGCAGCTCTCTCTCTCCTGTAGGCGACAGCCAAGCAGCTCTCTCTCTCCTGTAGGCGACAGCCAAGCAGCTCTCTCTCTCCTGTAGGCGACAGCCAAGCAGCTCTCTCTCTCCTGTAGGCGACAGCCAAGCAGCTCTCTCTCTCCTGTAGGCGACAGCCAAGCAGCTCTCTCTCTCCTGTAGGCGACAGCCAAGCAGCTCTCTCTCTCCTGTAGGCGACAGCCAAGCAGCTCTCTCTCTCCTGTAGGCGACAGCCAAGCAGCTCTCTCTCTCCTGTAGGCGACAGCCAAGCAGCTCTCTCTCTCCTGTAGGCGGATGTATCTGATCCTTGTCTGTTGCCTCATCTCCCCCAGCCCGTGGAGGCTACGGACCATGCCTTCTGGGACCAGTTCTGGACGGATACTGCCACTACTGTCCAGGATGTGTTTGCTCTGGTGCCGGCAGCGGAGATACGAGCTGTCAGAGAAGAATCTCCCTCCAATCTGGCAACCCTCTGTTACAAGGTAATGTAGGCTGTGTGCCTGTGTGTGTGTGCCTGTGTGTGTGGATGTGTTTTAATTATACTTGTGGGGACCATAAGATCGCACAAGAATACTAAACAAACAAATATTTGACCAACTGGGGCCGTTTTGTTAGTCCCCACAAGGTCAAATGCTATTTCTAGGGGGTTTAGGGTTAAGGTTAGAATTAGTGTTAGGGTTATAATTTAGTTTTGGACTAGAAGCTAGTATAGGTTCTGGGGTTAGGGAAAATAGGATTTTGAATGGGATTGAATTGTGTGTGTGTGTGTGTGGCCCTTAACACTCGCACCCATATACGGGTTGAAAATGGCAGATTTGGACATTGACAAGCGCCTAAATATAAACGCAGTGGCTGTACAGTAACATACATGATGTCAGAGCTCAGTGGCTGTACAGTAACATACATGACGTCAGAGCTCAGTGGCTGTACAGTAACATGCTATACATGACGTCAGAGCTCAGTGTCTGTACAGTAACACGCTATACATGCCGTCAGAGCTCAGTGGCTGTACAGTAACACGCTATACATGACGTCAGAGCTCAGTGGCTGTACAGTAACACGCTATACATGACGTCAGAGCTCAGTGGCTGTACAGTAACATGCTATACATGACGTCAGAGCTCAGTGGCTGTACAGTAACATACATGACGTCAGAGCTCAGTGGCTGTACAGTAACACGCTATACATGACGTCAGAGCTCAGTGGCTGTACAGTAACATACATGACGTCAGAGCTCAGTGGCTGTATAGTAACATGCTATACATGACGTCAGAGCTCAGTGGCTGTACAGTAACATACATGACGTCAGAGCTCAGTGGCTGTACAGTAACATGCTATACATGACGTCAGAGCTCAGTGGCTGTACAGTAACATACATGACGTCAGAGCTCAGTGGCTGTACAGTAACACGCTATACATGACGTCAGAGCTCAGTGGCTGTACAGTAACATACATGACGTCAGAGCTCAGTGGCTGTACAGTAACACGCTATACATGACGTCAGAGCTCAGTGGCTGTACAGTAACACGCTATACATGACGTCAGAGCTCAGTGGCTGTACAGTAACATACATGACGTCAGAGCTCAGTGGCTGTACAGTAACATGCCATACATGACGTCAGAGCTCAGTGGCTGTACAGTAACATACATGACGTCAGAGCTCAGTGGCTGTACAGTAACACGCTATACATGACGTCAGAGCTCAGTGGCTGTACAGTAACACGCTACACATGACGTCAGAGCTCAGTGGCTGTACAGTAACATACATGACGTCAGAGCTCAGTGGCTGTACAGTAACATACATGACGTCAGAGCTCAGTGGCTGTACAGTAACATGCCATACATGACGTCAGAGCTCAGTGGCTGTACAGTAACATGCCATACATGACGTCAGAGCTCAGTGGCTGTACAGTAACATGCTATACATGACGTCAGCGCTCAGTGGCTGTACAGTAACATGCTACACATGACGTCAGAGCTCAGTGGCTGTACAGTAACATGCTATACATGACGTCAGAGCTCAGTGGCTGTACAGTAACATGCTACACATGACGTCAGAGCTCAGTGGCTGTACAGTAACATACATGACGTCAGAGCTCAGTGGCTGTACAGTAACATACATGACGTCAGAGCTCAGTGGCTGTACAGTAACATACATGACGTCAGAGCTCAGTGGCTGTACAGTAACATACATGACGTCAGAGCTCAGGGTCTCCGCTTCACAGCTCTGTATGGGTTTTGACTGACAGACGTTCTGAACTGGAGCACCTCGGATGACAAGTTGACCCATCCCTCCCTCTAATTGGACAACTCTTGCACCTTTTTGGTTGTCTGAGTGAGGGAAATACTGTAAATTAAGAGGATTTGATTAGATCTTCTGAATGTATTTTGAAAGATGAGACGTTGAAGATTCTAAGAAATATCTCTTTGATGTCATACAAGTAAGCAAAAACACCTGTGAGTCCAAACGTGCACTTCACATTTCCTTATCATAAAACTCATGTAATGTACAGAGTCAACGTTTATGATCTTTGTGTTTTGATGTACAGCTACATGATGACATGGCGTTATACCCTGGGTTGTCCTGAACATAATGAGCCTATGTTTGTAGTATTGTGAAGAACATTTGCCACGGGCCATGCATCTGAATGCACAAATGACTCCATTCTATGTGGACCAAAAGTACGATCTGCTTCTCTGAATCCTCTACTGAAAGCCTAACACTGTAAGATCGTATTTTATCATTTAGCAAGTCATGTTGTAATAGAACAAGCTTTCAAATGATGCCCACCTGACCCACATTTAGGTTTATAATGGACCGTTTTTGGGTTGCGTAAACAACAGCGGGCGTGCAGGGTTGTGTTCCAAACCTAACAGCTACAAGTGTCCTCGCTCTAGTTCCTCAACAGCACAGCTAGGAGAGCTCAACAAACAACCTTATAGTTGAAGACTCTTTTATGAGTCATAAGTGCATTGAAATTACTTAGGAACTGTGGACACTTTGGAGAGGTGTGTGTGTGTGTGTGTGTGTGTGTGTGTGTGTTGGGCCACTTGGAAACACCAGTTAGTCCTCTACTCAAACCCTCGTCATTGTTTTCGTCTTGTTGCACCTACCCCACATTTCCCAAGAATATTCTTTGAGTATTTTCAGATTTCGTTATCAACAAATGCAGCAAAAATGTACAGTAAATATAAAATCATTAGTGTAATGTTTGGATTCAGTCTTGTGTCAGGTGAACTGTTGTGTCCTCGCCTTTAGTCTAATACTTTTCCCCATAATCTTTCCTTTTGATTGTTACCATGGTTATATATATGCGGTCCATATTTCTTCTGTAAGAAACATTTCAGGCCTCCCAAGTGGGGCAGTGGTCTAAGGCATTGCAGTGTTAGCTGTGCCACTAGAGACTCTGGGTTCGAGCCCAGGCTCTGTCACAACCGGCCGCGACCGGGAGACCCATGGGGCGGCGCACAATTGGCCCAGTGTCGTCCGGGTTAAGGGAGGGTTCGGCCGGCAGGGATGTTCTTGTCCCATCGCGCACTAGCGACGCCTGTGGCGGGCCGGGCACAGTGCACGCTGACACGGTCGCCAGGCGTACGGTGTTTCCTCCGACACATTGGTGCGGTTGGCTTCCAGGGGGAAGTTGGCATTGTATCAAGAAGTAGTGCGGCTTGGCTGGGTTGTGTTTCGAAGGACGCACGGCTCTTGACCTTCGCCTCTCCCGAGTCCGTACGGGAGTAGCAGCGATGGGACAAGACTGAAACTACCAATTCAATACCACAAAATTGGGGAGAAAAAGTAAATTAATAAAGTTTAAAAAAAATGTTCAATGTAGCCTTAACCATATAGGCTAATTCCCAGGAGATGTAAGTGGTTAACTTTTTTTGTTGTCTACCTTGGATACAGTTGAGGAAGTAGCACAATGCAAGTAGTACAGTAACATTACAGTGGGTGTATTCTGAGTGTGTTTAGTGGTGCTGTACTGTAACAGGTGTATTCTGAGTGTGTTTAGTGGTGCTGTCCTGTAACAGGCGTATTCTGAGTGTGTTTAGTCGTGCTGTACTGTAACAGGTGTATTCTGAGTGTGTTTAGTGGTGCTCTCCTGTAACAGGCGTATTCTGAGTGTGTTTAGTGGTGCTCTCCTGTAACAGGCGTATTCTGAGTGTGTTTAGTGGTGCTCTCCTGTAACAGGCGTATTCTGAGTGTGTTTAGTGGTGCTCTCCTGTAACAGGCGTATTCTGAGTGTGTTTAGTCGTGCTGTCCTGTAACAGGCGTATTCTGAGTGTGTTTAGTGGTGCTCTCCTGTAACAGGCGTATTCTGAGTGTGTTTAGTGGTGCTCTCCTGTAACAAGCGTATTCTGAGTGTGTTTAGTGGTGCTCTCCTGTAACAGGCGTATTCTGAGTGTGTTTAGTCGTGCTCTCCTGTAACAGGCGTATTCTGAGTGTGTTTAGTGGTGCTCTCCTGTAACAGGCGTATTCTGAGTGTGTTTAGTGGTGCTCTCCTGTAACAGGCGTATTCTGAGTGTGTTTAGTGGTGCTCTCCTGTAACAGGCGTATTCTGAGTGTGTTTAGTGGTGCTCTCCTGTAACAGGCGTATTCTGAGTGTGTTTAGTGGTGCTCTCCTGTAACAGGCGTATTCTGAGTGTGTTTAGTCGTGCTGTACTGTAACAGGCGTATTCTGAGTGTGTTTAGTGGTGCTGTCCTGTAACAGGCGTATTCTGAGTGTGTTTAGTCGTGCTCTCCTGTAACAGGCGTATTCTGAGTGTGTTTAGTCGTGCTCTCCTGTAACAGGCGTATTCTGAGTGTGTTTAGTGGTGCTCTCCTGTAACAGGCGTATTCTGAGTGTGTTTAGTGGTGCTCTCCTGTAACAGGCGTATTCTGAGTGTGTTTAGTGGTGCTGTCCTGTAACAGGCGTATTCTGAGTGTGTTTAGTGGTGCTGTCCTGTAACAGGCGTATTCTGAGTGTGTTTAGTCGTGCTCTCCTGTAACAGGCGTATTCTGAGTGTGTTTAGTGGTGCTGTACTGTAACAGGCGTATTCTGAGTGTGTTTAGTGGTGCTCTCCTGTAACAGGCGTATTCTGAGTGTGTTTAGTGGTGCTGTAATGTAACAGGCGTATTCTGAGTGTGTTTAGTGGTGCTGTAATGTAACAGGCGTATTCTGAGTGTGTTTAGTGGTGCTGTACTGTAACAGGCGTATTCTGAGTGTGTTTAGTGGTGCTCTCCTGTAACAGGCGTATTCTGAGTGTGTTTAGTGGTGCTCTCCTGTAACAGGCGTATTCTGAGTGTGTTTAGTGGTGCTGTCCTGTAACAGGCGTATTCTGAGTGTGTTTAGTGGTGCTCTCCTGTAACAGGCGTATTCTGAGTGTGTTTAGTCGTGCTGTACTGTAACAGGTGTATTCTGAGTGTGTTTAGTGGTGCTGTCCTGTAACAGGCGTATTCTGAGTGTGTTTAGTGGTGCTGTAATGTAACAGGCGTATTCTGAGTGTGTTTAGTGGTGCTGTAATGTAACAGGCGTATTCTGAGTGTGTTTAGTGGTGCTGTAATGTAACAGGTGTATTCTGAGTGTGTTTAGTGGTGCTGTCCTGTAACAGGCGTATTCTGAGTGTGTTTAGTGGTGCTGTAATGTAACAGGCATATTCTGAGTGTGTTTAGTGGTGCTGTATTATAACAGGTGTTCCATCTGGGTTTGCTTCTAATATGTCTCTTGTGGGTTTTCAATAGAAAGAGGGACTGAGCATGTGTGTGTTTGACCCTTTTCTGTATGTGGTTACCTTGGAGTCCATTGGTTACCTTGGATACAGTTGGTCTGAAAGGAATGCTAGTGTTTACTGTTCACAGTTAAGGTGACTGTAAAGGCTTTATTACTGCAGCAGATGGACAGAACTATTGTAAGTAGAATTGTATGCCTGTGTCGAGCCTCAAGGGTCTACTGTATAATACCTCAAATGGAAACACTCGTATAAGCAAGAAATGAAGCCGTTTGTGTGTGTGTGTTGTGTTGTACTCACTATACATGTTAATGTGTCCATTCCAGGCAGTGGAGAAGCTAGTCCAGGGGGCTGACTCTGGTTGTCCCTCAGAGAAGGAGAGACAGATCGTCCTGAGCTGCATCCGTCTGCTCACACGTATCCTACCGTATATCTTTGAGGATGCAGACTGGAGAGGCTTCTTCTGGTCCACCGTGCCTGGTGCTGGGAGAGCTGGGGTAAGTGTACTGATCTCCTCATCTTGGCTGAGGTTAAACGGACCAGAACGGCACCATTCCAATAGAGATAAGAAATGCTGTGCAGATGTGTTCTGTGCTACCTTAGCCCATTGGACATTGAGCCCTTTTGAAGTTGTGATTTCATCATATATGCAATTTGTGTATCGGTTTATCAGAGGTCATATTAATTACTGTTAGTTTGATTGAGACTCACTTGTCTGTTCCCTTCATTTTTGTCTCCCCTTGGCAAATTAAGAGGGATGCACACTGCCAAGGATGCTAGCCTCTGTTTCCACTTGGCAAATTAAGAGGGATGCACACTGCCAAGGATGCTAGCCTCTGTTTCCCCTTGGCAAATTAAGAGGGATGCACACTGCCAAGGATGCTAGCCTCTGTTTCCCCTTGGCAAAATAAGAGGGATGCACACTGCCAAGGATGCTAGCCTCTGTTTCCACTTGGCAAATTAAGAGGGATGCACACTGCCAAGGATGCTAGCCTCTGTCTCCCCTTGCTAGCCTCTTTCTCAAGCTTTCTGGCAGCTTGAGTTGAAAAGATTGCCTTTTACGCAATCCATTAAATGAACTCAGTCTCTCAGAATCAGTGTGTGTTCGCTTCTCCCTATGAACTTACATCAGCATGCCTGCTATGTCTCTACAGAGAGAGAGAGAGACGTGATTGGATCAGACTAGTGAGTTCATGACTGCTTCACCATAGTCCTTACCCAGCACTGTCACTGACTGAATAAATCATTTAATTTCTGGTTGAATTACTTTATGTACAGATAGATGTACTTTGTTTACAGATCATTGGATAGAGGATTGTTTTTCTCATGGTGAAAAGCATGCTGGGAAATTAGCACCCAAGATTCACTGTGTAGTGGGTTGGAGAGCAGACAGACACAGAAATACTATTCTTTCCCAGCTCCGTGTTTGATCTTTCATCACCCTTTTCAGCTTTGTATAGATCAGATCTTCTACTTGGATCTGTGAGTTCCCCACTCTGGTACTGTTTGGACCCCACTACTGCAGCTACTGCTGTGTTGTCTGGTGGGAACTGTGTCTTTTCAGGTTTTCAAAGCTCTGACCTGCCAGTGTTGTAAGATCTGACCAAGCAGGGTTGTGTTCATTGGGGCACACCTTACACACACTTTTTCAAACATCTTGATAACACACAACAACAAAAAAATGTTTGTTGATTTTTGGACCAGATTATGTTGTGCCTCCCCATTTCAGTCTGTTTTCATGCCTAATGAACACTATCCTGAGGTTGAGAGAGCTCTTTGAGTGGGGGATTTCCTTCTCCCTTAATGTCTGCTAATTGTTGAGCCAGCTGGGTCTCCTGTTACCTGGCCTGAAGAGCACCTCAGCCTGCCTGAACAGTGCTCATATTGTGCCCCCCTTCCCTCTTGCCTCCCATGCATCCCTCCTGGACAATGGTTGAATTGAAGAGGTATTGGATAACCTTTTAATTAAAGTGAGAGGCTGGATGGGTGAATGGTGAACTATTATGGGAATGGGTGTGAATGCAGAATGGCTGTAGCAATCAATGAGGAGGCATTCTCTACTACACTCTGATTTTGGACTGGTTGGGATACTATGGTTATAAAATAGTCTTGATATTTTTCTGTCACATTCTTTATGCAGTTCTACTGAGCCCATCATATACTACAGTAATAATATATAAATGTACTATTAGTATCTCAATGACATGTTTCCTGTGACTGAGCTCTTTCTCTGTCTCCTAGCAGGATTTATTGATTGATTGTTTTATTTGCCAGTTAAAGAAAACACATATATTTTTTTAAATGTGACGGGGATAACACACAGTCAGACTTACAGTATTTCCATTGTGGTTCCTAAAGTACATGGAGCAAAACAAACAACACATTGTTAAAGGGGATACTTTGGGATTTTGGCAATGAAGCCTTGTTATCTACTTCCCCAGAGGCAGATGAACTCGCGGAAACCTTTTTTATGTCTCGGAAGATGTAAGTTAAAGGTAGTTTCACGAGCCAATGCTAACTAGTGTTAGCACAATGACTGGAATTATATTTATTTATTTAACTAGGCTAGTCAGTTAAGAACAAAATCTTGTTTTATAATGACGGCCTACCCCGGCCAAAACCGGACCAATTGTGCGCCACCCTATGGGACTCCCAATCACGGCCGGATGTGATGAAGCCTGGATTCGAACCAGGTACTGTAGTGATACCTCTTGCACTGAGATGCAGTGCCTTAGACCGCTGCGCCACTCGGGAGCCCCAGTTTTATTTGGGTGTCTGTTAGCATGCTAGCAGGTACCCATAGACTTAGTCTCTGCGCTAACGCTAGTTAGCAACTTACTCCAAACTGCACGCAGAGACAAAAAAAATTGTATCCACGAGTTCATCTGAAAAAGGTCAAGCTCGTAGAGTTAAGACCACATGATGTAAGTGGTCAACCCCCCCCCCCCCCCCCCCCCCCCCCCAGATCTAGAGAATATTTAGAAAGCTCTCTGCCTAGGTGAGCTCACAGTGCCATGGGAAGCACGGACCGAGGATGAAGGTGGTGGTGAGGAGGAGGACAAGAATTGGATTGTGTCTTAGGAGAAGGATGATGATGATGTCTTCCAGCAGGATGAAGGTGATGATGATGATGGAGCGAGGCCCCTGGCTGAGTCTCTCCTCCTGGCTGTATCTGACCTGTTTTTCTGTCCAGACTTCACCGTCCAGAGCCACAAGAGGACAGGCTCGGTGAGTAACCCCCTCCACTTCAGACAAACACTCTTGAGAGAAATTTGTAGTTTATCGTTATGTATTTTTTTGAGGGGCCAAATTGTAATTCAAGATCTGTGCACATAAAGGACATTTTTGCGGATATTTGCACGGAACCCAAGCTAGGATTGGTCCGTAAGTCAACACAATGTCCCAGAATGTCTCCTCTGTGCAGGCAGTGGTTCAGGGTTAATGAGTGACTCCAGTGCACAGCGGGAGCCGTGTGAGGTGAGGTGTGGCCCTCGGCCATGTTTGTCAACTGGGCTGAGAAAGGAGGAGGGTGTTAGACACTCCTTATCCACTGAGCAAACACCTATATGATGTTGTTGGCTGGACAGGGCCCAATGGTGTTAGGCAAGGCTGTGAAATAAAGACCCTCCTAATCCCCCAGTTGATCACTCACTCACAGATACACACACACACACACAGAACGTCTCTCACTTCCATGGTTAGAGGCAACTATTGAGAGTGAATCCTACCCTGCAGGACTGACTACACAACACTGTGCACTGAACTCTCTCTTAATATAGTAATCTATGAAGATTAACAATGAGGCTGCTGCTGACAACTAGGTTCTAGTACAATGTATTCAAATGTCTGCCTGGCTGCCACAGTTATCTCTCTCTCTGGTGTTGTAGATTGGTCAAGTCAGGTGAGTGCTCCACTTCGGTGGAAGGAAGTGTGAACAAAAGTTATGTCCCAAATTGCACCCTATTCGCTATATAGTGCTCTACTTTTAACCAAAGCCCTATGGGCCCTGATCAAAATTTAGTGCACTATATACAGATGTAGGATCTTAATTTGACCTGTTTTGTCACAGGAGGGAAATAATCCCGCAGCAGGAGGATTTTAATGTCTGAAGAAATATTTGGAATCGGAGGCAGCTGGAAGCGGTGTTTGTATACAATGCAGTACCATACCTACATTTTACCTGAGACAGTTCAAGTAACCTATGTAGGCTACGTACAGGCTTGGGAATTCTTATGTGGATTATAATATATGGACATATTTGTAGGAGGTAGATGCATTTTTTGTTAGGGGAAATGTAATTGTTTTTTTATTACATGTTCAAGGCAACCAATAGGAAAAATACATTATTGGTGGCCTCAGTGTCTGTCGCTTACAACCGCTGACCCCGGTACACACGTGCCAGAGTTGGGTTAGAATCCCACCCTCCCCCTATCTTCTCCGTCTTTCCAGCACTGTTCTCTCTTTTCAATAAAAGCTTTATGAAAAATTAACTACAGTAGGAGTGGGACTGAGCCACTCCTTAAAAAAATGACTGAAAGAAAGAATTAATCATTGGACAAATAACAATTAGATTGTGAGTGCACTTCCAACATAAAACATGATTTATAAATAATACAAGGTAGGCTAAATTGATTCATAGAACATGCACAGACCTTAGCAAGCAACAGTAGATGCTATTGCTAACTGATTCCACCATTGAAAGAGAGAATTATTATTTTTTAAACAATGAACTCTATGCTGAGATTTAGCTTCTAAGCCTCCAATACATTGCAAGTTTGACTTAAAAAATAATGTTTAGGCTTTGATTCACAGTCTGAATGAAGAGGAGTAGTTTCAGCATTGGATCGTTAACTTTTCAATTCATTTAGATAGACTAATATAGGCTCACAGGTTCACCCTGCATCCATCCCCCTGGCTGGCCCATCAAGCTGTTTGTCTCTGTTAACCTCTAACACCTCCCAAACCCGGATCCGGGAGCACCCCCCACCACCCCCCACTGACTAGCATAGCTAGCATAGCGTCACAAGTAAATAGTAGCATCTAAATATCATTAAATCACAAGTCCAAGACACCAAATGAAAGATACAGATCTTGTGAATAAAGCCATCATTTCTGATTTTTAAAATGTTTTACAGGGAAGACAAAATATGTAAATCTATTAGCTAACCACGTTAGCAAAAGACACCACTTTTCTTACTCCATCAGTTTTTTACTCCATCAGTAGCTATCACAAATTCGTCCAAATAAAGATATAAACAGCCACTAACCAAGAAACAACCTCATCAGATGACAGTCTGATAACATATTTATTGTATAGCATAGGTTTTGTTAGAAAAATGTGCATATTTCAGGTATAAATCATAGTTTACAATTGCACCCACCATCACAACTCGACTAGAATAAATACAGAGAGCAACGTGTATTACCTAATTACTAATCATAAAACATTTCTTAAAAATACACAGCGTACAGTAATTGAAAGACACAGATCCTGTGAATCCAGACAATATTTCAGATTTTCTAAGTGTTTTACAGCGAAAACACAATAAATCGTTATATTAGCATACCACATGTGCAAACATTACACCAGCATTGATTCAAGGCAAAAAGAGCGATAGCGTTATCATCACCAAAATATATTAATTTTTTCACTAACCTTCTCAGAATTCTTCCGATGACACTCCTGTAACATCATATTACACAATCCATATAGAGTTTGATCGAAAATGTGCATATTTAGCGGCACAAATCGTGCTTACACAATGGAAATACTGTCCAACTACTCAAGCAATCTGCCCGGCGCCATCTTGGAAAGACACCTATTTTTATCGAAAACTATTCATAAACTTGACTAAAAAAATACAAGTTGGACAGCAATTGAAAGACAAATTAGTTCTTAATGCAATCGCTGAATTACATTTTTAAAATTATCCTTACTGTGCAATACAGGGTGCGCCAAAGCGAAGCTTAACCCAAAAAAATGGCGACATATGCGTTTAACATTTTTCAACAGAACAACGATTTATCATCATAAATAGTTCTTACTATTAGCTGAGCTTCCATCAGAATCTTGGGCAATGTATCCTCTCTCCGGTCTAATCGTCTTTTGGTCGAAAGATGTCCTCTTGTCCTGTCGAAATGGCCACTAACGTTCGGCATGTACTGGAAAAGTGTCCAACTATTGGAAGTGCGTCACAAAGAAATGCCAGAAAATCGCACTAAACGGATATAAATTGCTATAAAACGGTTTAAATTAACTACCTTATGATGTCTTTAACACCTATAACGAATAAAAATATGACCGGGGATATAGAAGTGGCTAAACCAAAGCTTGGAAGGAGGCCAGTCCGACGTCCATCGTGCGTCAAGCGCAGGGAAGAAAAGAAAGCTACTTCCGCCCTTTGGTCTTTTATAAAGTCCCAGATTGCGCAATCGACTCCATTCAAATTGTCACCACTTACTGACATCTAGAGGAAGGCGTAGGCAGTGTTTGTAGCCCCATAGCATTCACAGGGACCTAAAAACTGACCTGGGAACAGAGGCCAAGATTTCTGAAATCTCACTCCCTGGCAGGAAAAGTGCTGTAGAATGAGTTCTGTTTCACTCAGAGACATAATTCCAACGGTTTTAGAAACTAGAGAGTGTTTTCTATCCAATAATAATAATAATATGCATATTGTACGAGCAAGAATTGAGTACTAGGCAGTTTAATTTGGAGACCAATATTTCCAAGATCGAAATAGCACCCCCCATAGGCTCAAGAAGTTAAACCACTACTGTAGTACCATGCTCCATTTATATCAGTCACCCGTTCATGACCGACGGGCCCCGATGCGTTTTACTTCATGATTCAGCGCTCTCCGTCACAGCCCTCTCCGTCACAGCCCTCTCCGTCACAGCCCTCTCCGTCACAGCCCTCTCCGTCACAGCCCTCTCCGTCACAGCCCTCCCCGTCACAGCTCTCTACCCTCTGCTGATATGAATAAACCATGGCCCACTGTCTCCTTTGTGACCTCAGCACTGTCCCATTTTGACAATCATGAATTCTTCACATGACCCATTGTGCAGTGAACTATGGTTTGTACCATGTTTAGTTAACCAAACAATAATTGTTCTATGTTTTATGGAGTGTAACATTAAAATGGAATTGCTGCTAGACTAGCCTTGAAGGTCACCTCGGTGTTCTCTTCCCCAGGACACAGCGGAGGACATGCAGTCCATAGACAGCTGTGAGTACATCTGGGAGGCAGGGGTGGGGTTCGCTCAGTCCCCCCCACTCAACTACACCCACGACCTCAACAGGTGAGACCCAGGGAAGATGGAGAGGTGGGCATCCCGGAATTACTAGATCTACTTGTGTAGGATAGGTATAATCAATATGGTGACAATTCCACTTGGTTCATCGGGGGCAAGATGAAACTCTCACCATGTTACGTACACCTATCTAGCCCTCTCAAATCTACACAAGTGCCTAGAGGGGACTCGGAGTTGATTTTAGAGATTCTATTTCATATTTTCCTCTCCACTGTCCTGGTCAGGACGGAGCTGCTGAAGCTGCTGCTGACCTGTTTCTCTGAGACCATGTACCTGCCCCCCTCTGCTGACAACAACATCCTCAACCCCTGGGTTACCTTCTTCTGCGCTACAGACAACAGGTAACACACACACACACACACACTTACTCACTCACACATATACACTCTCTCACTCACACACACACGTTATGACTGAAGATTGAGATTTGGTCTGAAGAGTGTGTTACACTAATCCTAACCTCTTTCTCCTCCTCCCAGACATGCCCTGCCTCTCTTCACGTCTCTCCTCAACGTGGTGTGTGCCTATGACGCAGTGGGTTACGGTATCCCCTACAATCACTTGATGTTCTCTGACTACAGAGAGGTGTTGGTGGAGCATGCTGTCCAGATCCTCATAGTGACTCTGGAGCACGAGGCCGGGCCAGCCGCAGCCCAACACAGCCTGGACCACTCCGCCTCCGTCATGGAGGACCTAGAGGTAAAAGAGAGAGAGCCTGATTCTCAAGTCCCCTTCTTGTGGAGATCTGGGAGAACTGGGTTCCTAAGCAACATGGTGGTAGTTCCATCTTGCCTCTGGTCACGTGGAATTGTTGGTTGTTGTATCTGTTATCATAATGTTTCTCTTCCTTGTGTTCTCAGCCTGTGGGACCAGACAACCTGTTTGTAAACTACCTCTCCAGGATCCATAGGGAGGAGGTAAGACACTAACGTACACTGTTCAAACGGTCAATCCAGAACCATATGACTCTGGGTCAATCACATATCCTTTTTTTAAACCCTTCAAGTCGCAGCACATTTTGAAAGGAGAGTTTGTTGTTGTCTTTCTCCAGGACTTCAGCTTCATTCTGAAGGGTCTGGCCAGACTGATGACCAACCCTCTGATCCAGACCTACCTGCCGAACTCAGCCAAGAAGATTCACTTCCACCAGGAGCTACTGGTGCTCTTCTGGAAGCTCTGTGACTTCAACAAGGTTCGGACTGGAGCACTAGTACCTGCATCCCATCATTCCTACATTGAAGGATACAACAGTGCTGTATTAGCCTTTACTAGGACCGTATTACCTTCGCACCGGCAGTCACGGTGACCGTATTACCTCCGCACCGGCAGTCACGGTGACCGTATTACCTCCGCACCGGCAGTCATGTTTCATGACTGAAGTAAAATTCCACTAACGGTAATCTCCTCTTATGCACTCATGTTGGTAGTACCCAACTCACTGATGACCATGTTTCTAATGGCCTGGTACTCAGGGCTCTATTGTCCCTCCATCAGGTCCTAATGACCTGGTACTCAGGGCTCTATTGTCCCTCCATCAGGTCCTAATGGCCTGCTACTCAGGGCTCTATTGTCCCTCCATCAGGTCCTAATGACCTGGTACTCAGGGCTCTATTGTCCCTCCATCAGGTCCTAATGACCTGGTACTCAGGGCTCTATTGTCCCTCCATCAGGTCCTAATGGCCTGCTACTCAGGGCTCTATTGTCCCTCTAACCACTCGGACATGAATGCAATCGGAAATCACATCAAACACATCTTTGGTTAAAGATGTCTTTGGTTAAAGATGTCTGATTTTAAGATGTCTTTGGTATGTGATTCGTCGAGGCTGTACTCCAAAATGTAACTAATTCTAGTAATCGCCCTTGAGTGTAGACTGTATTACTAAGTATACTGGATAGACTGGTTACGTTATGATGCACTCCAAAATGTATATCCCTGAGTCTGGGAGAGAACATATAGCCTTAGGCCATGCTTTTTGTTCATTGATTGTGCATTGTAGCTTACAGAGTTTGCCTACAATTATAATGAATTTGATTTTGAATAGCCTTGAATAGCTTCTATTTTCATATAGGCTGGCACATTACCTTTAGCTACAGAATATCTCACTACAGTGAGTTTCCATCTCCTCCTCTCTCTCCTTCATTCCTTTCTCGAGCACACAGAGAGATGGGCTGTCACCGGTTTAATTAAATATGTTTTGTTGTGAAAACTATCAATGTTCCCAAACAGATTTCACTTCATTTCCCCAAATGAACCACTAGTTAGCTGCAGGAACAAGGTTGGAGGGCCCATGGCATACAGAGTTTGGGTGGAATATCACCTGTCGAGTAGGAAGAGGCTGCATGCTCCTCAAACAGTGGTTGATGGATGCTTGGAGTGAAATAACCGGAGTAGCTAACCTGGCATGATTTGTAAAAACGAACCAACAGGAAAGCGGTGTCGTGTCTTTACTATGGACTAAATGATATGACATGCTATTTTATCAAATCTATTCTCTGTAATTAATATTACCTGATTTAAACTAATCATGTAAATGTAATTAACTAGGAAGTCGGCACCACGGAAGAATGTTTATAGAGCGGTTGTCTTCCGAATAAACTCTTAAAGACCTGGTAACCTTTTATATCAATAGCAGTCAATTATTAATCGTCACCTTATTCAGTCTCATCTGAACATCGTAAAATTCTTGGTTATCTTCACGAACCCTGGCTAACAAGTTGAATCAGCAATACAAAATTGTTTAATTATTTATTTACTAAATAACTAAATAATCACACAGAATGACATATACACAGGATGGATCATACATTGATTACTAATTATGTCATAAAAGAAAAAGTCCCTAGTGGACGAAACCGATATGATGGCTGGTTACACAAAGAAAGGGGGTTGGGTTTGAATGAAAGAGCGAGAAGACTGAGGGACTAAAGGATTGGGTCTCTATCGGACCTTATGAAGCTACGTTATCGTAAATACAGAATCTTATGCATTCTAAATAACCGCCCATTCGGGAAAAGGAAAATGCAAGAAATATATTTACTCTGAGCTGCGCTTTGATAGATTTGTCGAAGATGGAAGGCTGGGTTGCCCAGCAGAGATCTCCCTTGTCCTTTGAAGAATATTTCTGGGCGGATACGTTGTAGTCTGTCGTCATGTGGTAGAACGGATACGTTGTAGTACCCTGTCGTTCTGAAGAGATTGTCCTTCCTTTCCTAGGCCACGCACATTTACAGCTGCTGCTGATAACTCAACGTCTAGGATGTATCACTTCTTTAGTGAATAAGAGTTCAAAGTTCATACCAAGTTGCCATACTATAAGCTCTTGCTATATTCTGGCTGGTATCGTCGAAATTCATCCTTCCAGCGTGGCGATCGTCACCTCTATGTTGAAATTCGCCCTTTTAAACGTATGGACATCAGTCCTCACGTCATAGGGAACACAATGTTAATTTCGTTAGGTTGTAGTCGTTCAACCATTCGCAACCAGAGCTCACGCTGAGGTTGGCTTAGTCCGCCGTGAATTGGTTCACTTGGGCGTGGCCACTGAGTGAGCATATTTTACTTATGAAAACAATTCTCATATTAAACCTACATTTCATTTAATCTTTTTACAAATAGTTTCATATTTAAGCATTTCAATTGCACTACAATTCCATGTTAATCCGATGACTAGAATGTGTATACTTTCCAAGATACAGTTTATGTCATGTTATCATCAGATATGTCCCAGACAACAACTGATCTGACATCATATTCTTTTTAAGTACCGACGGTTACTTTCAACTGGTTGGATTACCGAAATATTGTTCCGTTCCCAACCTTTTGACGTTACCATACTCGCTCTATGTTAACAAAGGGGTTTCCAAGAGTCCATTATGTAGAGTAGAGCGAGAAAAGGGGGAAAGGTATTTATGGGGGTCATAAACCTCACCAACAGGGCAACGTCATGACAACGGCCTACATTCGCTATTCCAGTCAAACAGAGAAAAATATTTTTTCCCCCCCCTCCCCTGTTCTTGCCCATTTGATAATGGGCCATTCTAAATCTAAACAAATTTTACATACACAATATATACAAAAGTATGTGGACACCCCTTGAAATTAGCGGATTCAGCTATTTCAGCCACACCCGTTGCTGACAGGTGTATACAATCGAGCTCACATAGAACGCTGAGAGGGTCGTCTGTAGAACGCTGAGAGGGTCGTCTGTAGAACGCTGAGAGGGTCGTCTGTAGAACCCTGAGAGGGTCGTCTGTAGAACCCTGAGAGGGTCGTCTGTAGAACGCTGAGAGGGTCGTCTGTAGAATGTGGCATATCACACCTATCCACCTCAACACTTCCTGCATCACATTGCTCTACCCTTCTGCCCTCAGCACTGTGCCATCTGTTCATCTGTGTGCTTCGTACACTCCTCGACGCGTCGCACATTGATTACATCCTCCTCTCTCTCTGATGGGGAATGCACTGAGGAGATGCCTATAAGTGTTTACCTCCCAAATACAGATTTTATGTTTTAATGATTTACCTCCCAAATACAGATTTTATGTTTTAATGATTTACCTCCCAAATACAGATTTTATGTTTTCATCACCTGAGTGACATTTGCAGCTTCTCTAGAGAACACGTTTTTAAAAAGATTGTGATAATGTTCTTTTTTAAAAACTTTGACAAGTATTGTCTATTGTCTGTGTCTGACCTCTGGGGGTCTGACATTTTTAAGTACAGTATTGATGTTCCTAACTGTTTCCACAAAGTACAAGCGAGAATATTCATATAATATTGAAGCTCACTATGTTAGTGCCTTTTGTTGATCTTGTTTATCCTACAAACTTGCTATTTATGTGTTTCAGAAGTTCCTGTTCTTCGTGTTGAAGAGCAGTGATGTTCTGGATGTCCTGGTGCCCATCCTGTTTTACCTGAATGATGCACGGGCTGACCAGTGTGAGTCACACAGAGCAGTGTGTGTGTGTGTGTGTGTGTGTGTGTGTGTGTGTGTGTGTGTGTGTGTTTCTTCTTCTTATATGTACTCTGTGTGTGTGTGTGCAGCTCGTGTGGGCCTGGTACACATCGGTGTGTTTATCGTGCTGCTGCTGAGTGGAGAGAGGAACTTTGGTGTGCGTCTGAATAAACCCTACTCTGTACGAGTCCCCATGGACATCCCTGTGTTCACTGGAACACATGCTGATCTGCTCATAGTGGTGAGTAGAGCTGTCTGAGCCATGTCTCAATGCTTCCCTGGATGCCGAGGGATGGATAGGAGGATGGATGGGAGGATGGATGGATGGATGGGAGGGAGGGAGGGAGGGAGGGAGGGAGGGAGGGAGGATGGATGGATGGGAGGGAGGGAGGGAGGGAGGATGGATGGGAGGGAAGGAGGAAGGAAGGATGGATGGATGGAGGGAGGGAGGATAGATGGATGGGAGGGAAGGAAGGAGGGAGGGAGGGAGGATGGATGGATGGGAGGGGAGGATACAGTAGCATGCTCTGATGAAGGTCGTTGGTTACCGATGGCAGAGGCACAAAACAATTATGGCAGGGAGGGAGGGAGGGAGGGATGGATGGATGGGGAGGGAGGGAGGGAGGGAGGGAGGGAGGGAGGGGAGGATACAGTAGCATGCTCTGATGAAGGTCGTTGGTTACCGACGGCAGAGGCACAAAACAATTATGGCAGGGAGGATGCATGGCAGGGAGGATGCATGGCAGGGAGGATGCATGGCAGGGAGGGAGGGAGGGAGGGAGGGAAGGAAGGAGGGAAGGAAGGAGGGAAGGAAGGAAGGGAGGGAAGGAAGGGAGGGAGGATGGGAGGGAGGGATGGGAGGGAGGGATGGGAGGGGAGGATACAGTAGCATGCTCTGATGAAGGTCGTTGGTTACCGACGGCAGAGGCACAAAACAATTATGGGAGGGAGGGAGGGAGGGAGGATGCATGGCAGGGAGGGAGGATGGATGGGAGGATGGGAGGATACAGTAGCATGCTCTGATGAAGGTCGTTGTTTGCCGGCGTGCAGAAACAAACTGATCATAGTATGAACATAACTGTCTGTACGCTGGTGGATCATCTGCCTCATGGCAGTCTTCATATGTGATTGTCTAGATCTTCCACAAGATCATCACTAGTGGACATCAACGCCTGCAGCCCCTCTTTGACTGCCTGCTCACTATCGTAGTGAACGGTGAGTGCTCAGAGATACAATATAATACTACTATTCTATTTCAATCTCTGGGTGAGTGTCTAACTGTCATTGAAATGGTCGCCACCTGTTGGCTGCATCTGGATATTGCAGGTTATTGACACCAGTACACCACCATCCTCCACAGTGTCTCCCTTACCTGAAGAGTCTGTCCATGGTGGCAGTTAACCAACTAACTTCTGTTTCTCCTCCACAGTGTCTCCTTACCTGAAGAGTCTGTCCATGGTGGCAGCTAACAAGCTGCTCCACCTCTTGGAAGCCTTCTCCACCAACTGGTTCCTCTTCTCCGCCTCCCAGAACCACCATCTTGTCTTCTTCCTGCTGGAGGTCTTCAACAACCTCATCCAGTATCAGTTTGATGGTAAAACCTGGCTCTAGTTAGCTCAGGTCCCAGATCTGATTGTGCTTTCTTGTCAGACATGGCAATAAGTGACAACGAGTCGTCAAGACGGCACAAAGTGATCTGGGACCCAGGCTCTAGTCTCATGTTGTCAGACATCACACAGTAGTAAAGCAAATCTAGAATGGTTGTGGTCGAGAGGCTGGCTCCGACTCCTCCAAAGACATTAGACCTAGCATTGACTGGGCAGTATGGGAACGGTGCCCTCTCTTGGTGGACAATGGGATTGCATCAACATGACTGCAGCGAAATGACCAGAACATAACCTGCCAGACTGACACTATTTAAAAGCTCATTTTCCCTACTTCTTTCTGGAGTGTCTCTCTTTTTAAACTTTGACATGATAAACCTGCCCAGTAACTGTCCTTCTCCACGCAGGTAACTGTAACCTGGTGTACGCCATTATCCGTAAGCGTAACATCTTCCACCAGCTGGCCAATCTGTCCTCTGACCCAGCCACCATCCACAAGGTACAGAGAGGTGCTTTCTAAATCAAATCCAATCACATTTTATTGGTCACATACACATGTTTAGCATATGTTATTGGTCACATACACATGGTTAGCAGATGTTATTGGTCACATACACATGGTTAGCAGATGTTATTGGTCACATACACATGGTTAGCAGATGTTATTGGTCACATACACGTGGTTAGCAGATGTTATTGGTCACATACACATGGTTAGCAGATGTTATTGGTCACATACACATGGTTAGCAGATGTTATTGGTCACATACACATGGTTAGCAGATGTTATTGGTCACATACACATGGTTAGCAGATGTTATTGGTCACATACACATGGTTAGCAGATGTTATTGGTCATATACACATGGTTAGCAGATGTTATTGGTCACATACACGTGGTTAGCAGATGTTATTGGTCACATACACGTGGTTAGCAGATGGTATTGGTCACATACACGTGGTTAGCAGATGGTATTGGTCACATACACGTGGTTAGCAGATGGTATTGGTCACATACACGTGGGTAGCAGATGGTATTGGTCACATACACGTGGGTAGCAGATGTTATTGGTCACATACACGTGGTTAGCAGATGGTATTGGTCACATACACGTGGGTAGCAGATGGTATTGGTCACATACACGTGGGTAGCAGATGTTATTGGTCACATACACACGGTTAGCAGATGTTATTGGTCACATACACGTGTTTAGCAGATGTTATTGGTCACATACACGTGGTTAGCAGATGTTATTGGTCACATACACGTGTTTAGCAGATGTTATTGGTCACATACACGTGTTTAGCAGATGTTATTGGTCACATACACGTGTTTAGCAGATGTTATTGGTCACATACACGTGTTTAGCAGATGTTATTGGTCACATACACGTGTTTAGCAGATGTTATTGGTTACATACACGTGTTTAGCAGATGTTATTGCGGGTGTAGCGAAATGCTTGTGCTTCTAGTTCCAACAGTGCAGTAATATCTAACAATTTCACAACATATACCCAATATTCACAAATCTAAGTAAAGGAATGGAATTAAGAATATATAAATATATGGACGTGCAATGTCAGAGCGGCATAGACTAAGATATAGTAGAATAGTATAAAATACAGTATTTACATATGATATTGGTAATGTAATGCAAGATGTGTAAACATTATTAAAGTGACTAGTGTTCCATTTTTATTAAAGTGGCCAATGATTTCAAGTCTGCATGTAGGCAGCAGCCTTTCTGTACTAGTGGTGGCTATTTAGCAGTCTGATGGCCTTGAGATAGAAGCTATTTTTCAGTCTCTCGGTCCCAGCTTTGACGCACCTGTACTGACCTCGCCTTCTGGATGTTAACGGGGTAAACAGGCAGTGGCTCAGGTGGTTGTAGTGCTTGATAATCTTTTTGGCCTTCCTGTGACATCGGGTGCTGTAGGACTCCTGGATGGCAGGTAGTGTGCCCCCGGTGATGCTTTGTGCAGACCGCCCTCTGGAGAGCCCTGCGGTTGTGGGCAATGCAGTTGCCGTACCAACGTAGAACTCTCTCCTCTTGCAGAAAACAGTAAAAGGAGGCTTTAAGCCAACGGTCAATATTTTCCCCCATAGTTAAAAACAAAAAGTTGATGTAGTGTGTTGTGAGTGATCCATGTGAAATGTACTTTAAATAAATCTGACTTGAGAAAACAGTTGGTCACATAAAACATGTGAAGTGGGTCAGTAATCACTTGGTTCAGTTGCTTTGCTGAATAATCGTATTTTCCATTCTTCCAACAAGGCCCTGCAGATGAAGAAGAGGAAGAAGACTACCACAGCCGTTATCTCCCGTATCAACTCCCAGGAGACCGTCTCCATGGAGGGGTCCCGACCGGCCGTCCCAGCTGAGCCAGGGACACTCAAAGCCAGTCTCGTGGCCATACCAGGTACCCCTCTTCTTCTGGAGCTCTCCATGCATGCCTGTATTTTGCAAAGCACATTTCCCTATGGTATGTTAAGGTTTTTATATTTAATTCTATTCAATTCTATTAACTGGGCTTGCCGGGTTTCCACTCAGCTATCACTAACTTATAACCTACTGCTCTGTTTCGTCACATAACTTCTGCAATTCTCTCACCACTTTTATAAGAAAAACAGCAATTGGTTTCTTTTAAGCCGTACCAAAATAATTCGTTTTCTTTCATTGTTAGAAACCATTGAACCGTTCCCTAAGGGTCTTTGTTGATGTTTTGTCCCTGTAGCTATTGACAAGCTGACAGAGAAGGCTCAGGTCTCTGAGGATGGCACCATGGTCTGTCTTCAGGACATGACCACTGACCAAAACGCCCACTCTCCCCAACACACCCACTCTCCCCAACACACCCACTCTCCGCAGTCCTCTGCCGCTGACACCAGTGGTATAGCTGGAGCCAGCGACACAGAGTCCAACTCGGGGAGAGATAACGAGGTAAGAGCTCTGAATGTGGAGACATATGAACGCAGCTCACTGGAAAGCAAGTCTTGTGGGAATCATTTAGAGTGAAGTTATATACAGGACAAAATAACTTGTCAGAGAGATATACAGTATGTTACTGCTCAGTGACATTAAGATTGAGCCTAGTGACTAATGGTTCCTTTTCTTCCTATCAAGGAGGCCTTTCAACCAGAGTCAGAGCTGGCCAGAAGTCGTTTGTCCAGTGTATCATCATCAGCTATGAACTGGAACCCCACTCCAGACTGGGTAAGAGCCCTCCCTCCCTCCATCATTCAGCCATGTCTCCCTCCCTCCATCTAGCCATGTCTCCCTCTATCCAGCCATGTCTCCATCCATCCCTCCCTCCCTCTATCCAGCCATGTCTCCATCCCTCCCTCCATCCAGCCATGTCTCCCTCCCTCCTCCTCAATCATACAGTACATTCACAGCTGTGGTGTTATGTACATCATTGGTAAGATCCCTCCCTTCTAATAGGTCGTGACCTCGTCTCCCTTCTCTGTACTGTTCTCTACTAGGTCCAATCCTGGAAGAGTAAGCTTCCTCTCCAGACTATCATGAGGCTGCTACAAGTTCTGGTTCCTCAGGTGGAGAAGATCTGCATAGACAAGTAAGAGACGAGGATCCTAAGGGAAATGGAGAGGTTATATTTCGTGATTTTGGTTGTGGAACCCTAAGTGTTCCCGAAAACTGAGAGCTTAGAAATAGATGTGTCTATGACTGACAGTATCAATAGGATTGTGATCTTTCTTGATTGTGGAACCCAGAAGTGATCAGAACACAGTGATCAATAGAATTCACTAGAATTAGATTAGCATAGATGAGAGAGACTACATTTATGGATATTACCTTCCCAAGGACTGCTGTTGAAAATTAGCCGGCTGGCTAAAACTGGCACCTTTTACAGTAATGTTGATTTTAATGTGCACCGTCCCTGTAAAACTAAATGTACTAAAGTAAGTTAAGTGACATGTTTATCTCCTCCAGGGGTCTGACCGATGAGTCAGAGATCCTGAAGTTCCTGCAGCATGGAACCCTGGTGGGCCTGCTGCCTGTACCTCACCCCATCTTAATCAGGAAGTACCAGGCCAACGCGGGCACCGCCATGTGGTTCCGCACATACATGTGGGGAGTAATCTACCTACGGTAAGCAACATGGGCCAAATGAAAAGGGAAACATTAAGATATTTACAATGGTTAATGATGGTGATAATGTCAATAGTCGCAAAGTACCCAATTGGCATACTTGAGTAAAAGTATAGATACCTTAATAGAAAGTTACTTAGGTAAAAGTGAAAGTCACCCAGTAAAATACTACTTGAGTAAAAGTCAAAGTATTTGGTTCTAAATATACTTAAGTATCAAAAGTACATGTAATTGCTCAAATATACTTAACTATCAAAAGTTTAAAAAAATCCTTCTATTAAGCAAAGCAGGTGGCACCATTTTCTTGTTTTAAAAATGTATGGATAGCCAACACTCCGACATCATTTACAAACGATGCATTTGTGTTTCGTGAGTCCTCCAGATCAGAGGCAGAAGGGATGACCATGTGTTCTCTTGATAAGTGTGTGAATTGGACCATTTTCCTGTCCTGCTAAGCATTCACAGGGAAAATGTATGGAGTAGAAAGGACATTTATTTTCTTTAGGAATGTAGTGAAGTAAAACTAGTCAAAAATATAAATAGTAAAGTACAGATACCCCCCCAAAAAACTACTTAAGTAGTACTTTCAAGTATTTTTATTTAAGAACTTTACACCACTGAAAATGCCTAATCCGTATACAAAATAAATAAGACTAGCCACTATAGAGTTCAGACTGAGTTAACACATATTTAGGAGTAATTACATTAGAGGAGTGGGGTATTCTTGAAAGCAGGATTATTAAATTGGTCAGCTGATTTTGATAAATATAACTTGATATGCTGGTTAATGTAAGAAAGCTAGCGTTGTATTGGTTGTTATACATTAACTCCATTTTGAGAAATATAAAGATATTTCAAGCAATTTTAGTCATCTGCCTAACTTATTGATCCAGCTTTCTGGAACAGGCCCCCAGCCAGGTCTAGGAACCAGGCCCCCAGCCAGGTCTAGGAACCGGGCCCCCAGCCAGGTCTAGGAACCAGGCCCCCAGCTGTTGGTCAGCCACACCAACTGACAGAGTCACTTATTCCATGAAGTACAGGTGGTGGTTGTCATGGTCACTCAAATCTTATCTTTATTAACAATGACTCTTGTTGTTACCGTAGTAATGTGGATCCCCCGATCTGGTATGACACTGACGTCAGACTGTTTGAGATTCAGAGGATCTAAGTGGAGCTGGTGAACAGGTCTCTACGACTGCGACCCAAATGGCACCCTATCCTGTTCATAGTGCACTACTTTTGACGAGCCCTATGGGCCCCTGTAAAAAGTAGTGCACTACATAGGGGGTAGAACGCCATTTGGGAAGCAGAAAACGTCTCTCTGGACTGGCTGGTTCGCCCTCGGAACCACCAACCGCTCTCTCACCAACTGCCATTTTCAAACCTGAACAGAAGTGTGGAAGAGGAGGATGAGGATTTTCACCAGACACACCTGTTCTAGAAAACAGGAATTTACAGTGTTTGTTTTCTCTATTTTGTTTATTGCGAAGTGCCAACACGTAGAACATGTAACAAACCACTGTCACTAAACCACTTTTCCTACAAGCTGTCTGCTACTACAACTGCCAGAAGATCTGTCATATTAACCCTCTTCTAGTCATGTATTGGCAGCTTTCCAAGGGTATATTCCTTCATTTAACTTGATGTGTATTTTCTTTTTTTTTGCCAAACAAATACATGTAGACACTACTGTATGTACACTTCCGTACATAAGTTTGGGGTCACTTAGAAATGTCCTTGTTTAAAAAATAAAAATACGCTTTTTTTTTGTCCATTAAAATAACATCAGATTGATCAGAAATACAGTGTAGACATTGTTAATGTTGTAAATGACTGTTGTAGCTGGAAACGGCTGATTTTTAATGGAATATCTACATAGGCGTACAGAGGCCCATTATCAGCAACCATCACTCCTGTGTTCCAATGGCACGTTGTGTTAGCTAATCCAAGTTTATCATTTTTAAAAAGGCTAATTGATCATTAGAAAACCCTTTTGCAATTATGTTAGCACAGCTGAAAACAGTTGGTCTGATTTAAAAAAGCAATAAAACTGTCGTTCGTTAGACTAAGTATTGTGAGTATCTGGAGCATCAAATGGTATTAGTTACATGCACCGAATATAACAGGTGTAGACCTTACAGTGAAATGCTTACTTACAGGCCCCTATCCAACAATACAGTTTAAAAGAGCAGCAGAGCCAGAGAACAGAGCCAGTGTGCTCTGTTCTGTGAAGGGAGTAGTACACAGCGTTGTACGAGATCTTCAGTTTCTTGGCAATTTCTCGCATGGAATAGCCTTAATTTCTCAGAACAGGAATAGACTGACGAGTTTCAGAAGAAAGTTCTTTGTTTCTGGCCATTTTGAGCCTGTAATCGAACCCACAAATGCTGATGCTCCAGATACTCAACTAGTCTAAAGGTCAGTTTTATTTATTGCTTTTTTAATCAGGACAACAGATTTCAGCTGTGCTAACATAATTGCAAAAGGGTTTTCTAATGATCAATTAGCCTTTTTAAAAATGATAAACTTGGATTAGCTAACACAACGTGCCATTGGAACACAGGAGTGATGGTTGCTGATAATGGACCTCTGTACGCCTATGTAAATATTCCATTCAAAATCAGACGTTTCCAATTACAATAGTCATTTACAACATTAACAATGTCTACACTCTATTTCCGATCAAACTGATCTTATTTAAATGGACAAAGAATGTGCTTTTCTTTTAAAAACAAGGACATTTCTATGTGTCCCCAAACTTTTGAACGATAGTGTATATGTTACTTAAGATTGTTTAAATGTTTGTTTTAGATGAAGATTTATTGTACTTATTATTTTCAGTTTCTATTCTTGAAATGTTTTTACGGAAAGTTTAATTTTTTTGGTATCCCTTTTTATCACAGTAAAGTTCCTTTTCATTTTGGAAGAGTGTGAAATAGAGACTGACTGAGAGAGACTAGAGAGAGACCTGGGGACTAACCGGGACCTCCGTGAACTGACTGACTGAGACCTGGGGACTGACCGGGACCTCCGTGAACTGACTGACTGACCGGGACCTCCGTGAACTGACTGAGACCTGGGGACTGACCGGGACCTCCGTGAACTGACTGAGACCTGGGGACTGACCGGGACCTCCGTGAACTGACTGACAGACCTGGGGACTGACCGGGACCTCCGTGAACTGACTAACTGAGACAAGAAGTGATATCTCTGGAATGTATGTATTGGCTTTTGAACTGCAGGCAAATGCTGTTGTATTCTGTGTCTGATTTCATTATTTTCAAAGTACCGGAAACATATCACATGTAATAAATAATGTATTACGAATCAAAGTACACATGTTTTTAATGTCAACAGAGAAATGTTTACATGTCTCATCTTTACAGAAATGTGATATTTAGCTAGTCACTAGTAGTCAGTCGGCACAACATTTCACCCAAGGATATGAAAAGGTGGAGGGAGCTCATTGTGGCCTTATGTCCCAGAGGGGAGCAGTTTGTCAGTGTTGTGGTTCCTATCCCTCAGGCAGTGATGAGGGGCTCCATCAGGGCCCCCCTGTAGAAGACTCCCAGAGGCTGAACCAGGTTGACCAGGATAAACCAGGCAGAGAAGAGAACGGGGGAGGGGGGTGGGGGAGAGGATAGGAGCTCAGCCAGTGATGAGGAGCTCCATCAGGGCCCCCACAGAGTGCATCCTGTAGAAGACTCCCAGAGGCTGAACCAGGTTGACAAGGACAAACCAGGCAGAGAAGCCAAAGAACTGCTTCCCCAGGCCGTTCTCAAACTGGGGGTGGGCTCCAAACGCTGGGATCATCCACAGCTGAGGAGAAGGGAGAGAGAAAAGATAGGGGGACAAATTAAATGACATTACATTGGAAAAGGGATAGGGTGTGAATACTAGCCTGATCCCAGATCTGTATGTGCTCCAAGGACAAAGCATAAGAGCAAGCACCAACAGATCTGCCACCAGGCTAGGTAAATACTGTGTAACATGATATTACAAGATCACAGACGTAATAGCCTTGGCGTCACTCACCATGATATTGGAGAGAATGAGGAAGGCACAGATCTCCTGTGTGACTCTTTTGTACCAGGTCTGTTGTCCTTCCTTGACTTGGCCACCAGGTGGTGCTGTCACTGCCTTTCCCCTCTCCAATAGAGACATCGCTCCTTCTACTTTATTCCTGTCATTTGTATTCTCCATGTTCTTCCTCTTCTGCTTTGGCACATGAGAGGGGTCACATTGTCAATGTATTACTATAGATAAAAGTGTGACTATACTTCCGATTGTAATGATACAGTGTGGTGCTATCTCAGGGCACAGAAAGTTATGAAGTAAAGATGGCTGGATGAATACATATTTGTTGTTCTCATATTTTAATTAAAGCAATTTAGTAGGAAAATCAGCCTTGGCCAGAGGGAATTGGAGTCGTCAACATTACTTGAACCATGAAATTGAAGAAGAAGAAGAAGAAGAGTGACTTGCCATGAGTATGCTGCTCCGCTCCTTTCCTTCCCCCTTGGTGAGGACCAAGTTGGGGTGTCGGTGGAGGCCATTGATGATGAAGACATTCTGCAGCAGGAGTTCCAACAGGCTGAGGAGGGAGTAGGAAAGGTCCAGGCTTCCCAGTGGTCCGCTAGGCCCCACAGCCAGAGCAGCCACCAGAGAGAAATAGGACAGGGCAAGCTGGCCCAGGGCTGCCCCAACCAGGAGGGCCACATCCAGGCTACGCGTGGGGTTATTTCCCCTCTCATCTGCCCTCCTCTCCAGCTTATGGACCAACAGGCCAGCCAGGGAGCAGAGGGACATGATGGGCATCACAACTAGATGGTAGCCGTAGAATATCAGAAACGCAGTGTGTCGGTGCTGGCCTCGGTTCACCCAAACTTGATACAGGATGAACACAACCACCCCAGCTATAAGGACCAGACCCCCGAACAACGGCCCGAAAAGGATCCCACCTTCGTGGACGATGCGTAGGGTAATCTTCTGGGCATGGTGGGGTATTGACCCAGGGCTCATACGCCTGCTCACATTCTTCCACATCACATAAAGCATGCAGCCTGCCATCAAGTAGTACTCCATGTTGAAGGGATACAGGACTTCATAACCCTTCCTGAAGAACAGGCACACTGTGTCTGCACTGCACTTGCATAACGTTGCATTTCTCAGCCCTGCTGAAAGGAAATCAGACAGGTTGATGAATAATTTCTTCATAGTATACAGTAGTAATAACATTAGATATTGTTAACATCTTTATAATTCAGTTGTAGGTCCTCGAAATTGTCTGACTAGTGGGCAAGCACAGTTTACCTACTTTCATTGTGATAAAACGTACATAAATGTGTTTTAGTTGTGTAAGGATGTACTACGGTATATACCTGAGTCAGAGCTATCTGCGCTGCGATATGTGGCGCGGCCGTCCTCCTTCTCCATCTCTATCTCCAGATGAACGGTGTCTTCTGTCACCGCGTTCAGCCACAGCAACAGATCTGCGCTCAGAGTAACCATCAGCCCAGACCTGGCGTGGCAGCAGAAACACACACACATATCACAGTTCAAATGTATTACATAACAATATGAAATGAGATGTATGGATGATTCACTCTGAAATAAACACATAAAATTGCATAACAATAAGCTACAAATAAACACATAAAATCACACAATAAGCAACAAAGGGGTTCAAGCGTTCACAAACACCAGCAATCCCATTATTACCTGTTTGCTTTGTAATGTATAGGTCCCTATTGGTTCCTTTAGTCAATGCAAATACCATAGATCTCTCCAATAACAACAAGATGATGGTAAATGTTTTTGTAAATGAAATTGAGAGGCATGCACCTGGTAATGATCTTGTGCTTGTGAATACAGTCTTTGGAGTGAGCCCAGAGCAAATAGGTCTACGAAAAGACATTCATTCAAATGTTAAGGAAATTACATTGTCCAAGTCAATACCAGTTTAGAATACAGGTTCAATACAGGTCTCTATTACCAAAGAGATATGACTAACCTGCTTTAAATAAAGGTTCAATCAAATGAAAATGCATTGAAAATAGTCCAAACAAAAGCCAATGATTGATGACTACCTGTAGGCCAAGAAAGGGAGCCTCGATGAAGGGGGCAAGGACTTTAGCAACCGGCTTACACTCCTTCATCGTGACATAGTAACCCATCTTGAAGAGATGCATCAGGAGACTGAAGGCGGCAAACAGCATCAGGACCACTGACATGGCAGGGGGTCAGGGGTCAACCAGAAACAGAAGTTTTAGTTTAGAGTTGTGTCCCACATGCTATCCTATTCCCTATGTAGGGCACTCCTTTTGACGAGAGCCCTATGGGAACAGGGTGCCATTAGAGACGTCTCATAGATATCTGATAGAATGACTAACTACAAACTGTCACAATATAGAAGCCACCCTCATTGAATTGATTGTCCCTATTGAATTACAACGACCCAACCTGCATTCAATCACTGTAAAGCATTTATGGACGGATGATGGAAATTAGTGCAGGTGTAACATTCTGGTTCTGACTCCTAACCAAGGCAACCAATCAGCAGGGTTGGATATGATGCTACTGGAGCTCATGCAAGTCTTTTATTCTGGGATGACAGACAATATATATAACATTAGATGTTTAAAAAAAAAATATATTTTTTTATAAACAACACAAAAGCATAGACATTCAAACAACTACATCACACCTGCCCAGGCCCACTAGCACACACCCCCATCACCCTCCGCCACATTGTCACGTTGGTATAAATGGGTCGGGAGACAGGTGCAGGAATGTGTATTTTTTTTATTTTTTTTACCCAAATGACAGCATGCCTTGTAAAGGCACGGGGACGAAAACCAAACAAACACGATACAAAACACAGGGTTGAAACCCAACCAAAAGAGCGAGGAGTACCTCGAATAAATAACACAAGCGCACAATCATTAACACACGGGACGAGACCCGTAATCCTCTGCTCAATCCACAATGGCACGAAAGCCCAAAACACACAGCACATGTACTCACACCTACCAACGGACATTGTAACAATAATCAACAGGACACTGGTAAACCAAGGGCACACTTATACAATTACTAATGACTGGGAATAGGGGCCAGGTGTGTGTAATGAAAGTTCCGCAGGGATCCGTGACACACATGGCCTGAAACTGCACCATTTTGTTTCTCTTTGTAGCCCAAGCATTTTCATTATTTAAATACTAAATCATTCGATTTTTCCATTATGTTAATAATGGTGGATTGATTGATTTCCATGTTTTCAGTATACGTTTTTTCAAGATGAGAGATGAGAATCATCCAACCCATTGGGTATCTCACTATACCCCCATACACCATGTCTTGAAATATGCAGACAGATGGATTAAAAGTAAGATCACAGTATAATACTTCTCACAGCCAATTTTCTAGCTCCGCCCAGAACTTCCGGACTTTATAGCATTCCCAGGAAGCATGGATTATTGAGTCATTATTCGTTTTGACTCTGCCATTGTGCTGTAGAATTTGTGAAATGTGTCTCTTGTATAATCAATTCTATACATTAGTTTGTACTGGATTAAGCATACATTTTTTTAACATTACATTAATTTTTGTTAGTTATGCTCCAGCTTTCACTCCCATCTTGTACCAACATCAGTTCTTTTTAAGTCTTGGTTCCAATAGTTTATATTATTTTCTAAGAGATTTTCAGTTGGATAGGCTCTCTGCAAGGTTTTGTACATCTTACCTATCATATGAACATCATTTTCTAACTCAAATAAGATTCCCTCCAGGTTGCTCTGATGTCAAAAAAGATTTCAAATCAACATTTCGTGATATGTAACTTTTAAGTTGCATGTATTTGAAACTATCTACATTGGTCAGTCCAATTTACTTGTTAATTATGTCATGGAAATACATTTATTTCCTGTTACCAAGTAATTTATAGTTTCTATGCCTTTAGTTTTCCATGTGGATACATTTATAGGGGATTTCTGAAAAGTTAACCAAGGATTGTTCCATAGGGTTGTGTTTTTAGGAAGTGATATTGGTTCTTGTAGAATACGTTTCATTTTCTTCCATTTTGTTTTTTAAACTTCGCCCCAGTCTGAGGTCCTGAGGACTCAACCTGGGGCAGGTTTTCATCAAGGATCTCTCTGTACTTTGCTCTGTTAATCTTTCCTTCGATCCAAACTAATCTCCCAGTCCCTGCCTCTGAAAAACATCCCCACAGGCCTTCATGTGCCTTTTACTGAGGAGTGGCTTTCGTCTGGCCACTCTACCATAAAGGCCTGATTGGTGGAGTGCTGCAGAGTTGGTTGTCCTTCTGGAAGGTTCTCCCATCTCCACAGAGGAACTCTGGAGCTCTTTCAGAGTGAACATCGGGTTCTTGGTTACCTCCTTGACCAAGGCCCTTCTCCCCCGATTGCTCCCCCAATTTTCTCCATGCAAATGTTTCAACAGGATCTAATATTTATTCTTGGGTGATCTCTGTTTTTAGTGATCATTTTCTGTCTGCTGATAGTTGCTTCAGAGTTGTTGAGTCTAAGAAGGCTGTAGGATCCGTCCAATTGTCGTTTAATTCTGATTGATATACATTTTCACAGAAGCTTTTTGAAATGGTAATTAGTCGCGTTGTTTCTGAATGACCACTTTTCTATCTTTATCTTTGAAGATTATAACTGGTTCAGTGTGTATTCGTTTTGTGACGGCTGTGAGATATTCACCAGGTTTATTTACCATTAAGTAGCATGCTGTAGTTGTTTGCTCTCTTCAAAAGAAAGCCATCAATTTTATTTTATTCTTTATCTTGTAAAGATTTTTTTGATGGGCTTTTTCTAAAATAGGGATTTCCTTGTCTTTTTCTTTCATTTTAATTTCTAAATCAGATTAAACGTTTGCCAAGTATGAGATTATCACCCCCCCCCCCCCCCCCCCCCCCCTCCCCCTAACGTATGCCTTAAAGGCATCCCAAGTCAGCTTTTCTCTGTCTACATCTACATTTGTAATGGTAAAGGTTTTTATTTTTTCGTTTATGTATTTAAGACATTACGGATCCAGAAGATGAGTTCTTTTCATTCTCCAAATGTTGTCACTTAAGTGTATTTTCTATTGGTGAAATTAAACATGACACCGGAGAATGATCCGATATCACTATATCATTTTTTTTTTTTATCCAGTAAATTGTTGAGTGCATTTTGGGAAATTAAAATGTAGTCAATTCTTAAATAGCTTTTCTTACTTTGAGAAAAAAATGGAATAGTCTTTTGCATTTAGGAATAATTTCCTCCAAGTGTCCTGTAAATCATTTGTGGAGGTTTTTTCAGCCTCTTTATAGGCTTCCTAAAATTGCCTTTTTTATATACTACATCTGTCAACCTTATTGAATGTATAGTTTAAATGTATAATTTATAAATGTATAATTCATGAATGTATCATTTATAAATGTATAATTTATATGTATAATTTATAAATGTATCATTTAAATGTATAATATATAAATGTGTAACGGTTCTCCTCTTCCTCCGAAGAGGAGGAGCATGGATTGAACCAAGACGCAGCGTGATACTTCGACATGATATTTATTAGACACGACAAAACAACGAAGACAAAAAACGAACTATACTTGAATTAACTAACAAAATAACAAAACGAATGTAGACAAACCTGGACGTAAGAACTTACATGTAACACGAAGAACGCATGAACAGGCAAACTGACTACATAAAACGAACGAACAAACAAAACCGAAAACAGTCCCGTGTGGCGCAACATACACTTACACAGACACAGGAGACAACCACCCACAACAAACAGTGTGAAAACACCTACCTTAATATGACTCTCAATCAGAGGAAATGAAAACCACCTGCCTCTAATTGAGAGCCATATTAGGTACCCATTAACCAACATAGAAACAGAAAACATAGACTGCCCACCCAAACTCACGTCCTGACCAACTAACACATACAAAAACTAACAGAAAACAGGTCAGGAACGTGACATAACCCCCCCCTTAAGGTGCGAACTCCGGGCGCACCAGCACAAAGTCTAGGGGAGGGTCTGGGTGGGCATCTGACCACGGTGGTGGCTCAGGCTCAGGGCGAGGTCCCCACCCCACCATAGTCAATCCCAGCTTACATCTCCCCCTTAGAATGACCACCCTCTTTCTCCACCCACCTAATATAAGGGGCAACACCAAGACAAGGTAGCTCAGGACAGCGAGGTAGGTCGAGATAGAGAGGTAGCTCAGGATAGAGGGGCAACTCCGGACTGAAAGGCAGCTCCGGACAGAGAGACAGCTCTGGACTGAGGGGCAGTTCTGGATTACTGGCAGCTCCGGGCTGGCTGACGGCTCTGGACGCTCATGGCTGGCTGACGGCTCTGGACGCTCATGGCTGGCTGACGGCTCTGGACGCTCATGGCTGGCTGACGGCTCTGGACGCTCATGGCTGGCTGACGGCTCTGGACGCTCATGGCTCACTGGCGGCTCTGGACGCTCAGATGGCGCTGCGGAGACGGATGGCTCAGATGGCGCTGCGGAGACGGATGGCTCAGATGGCGCTGCGGAGACGGATGGCTCAGACTGATCCTGTCTGGCGGAAGGCTTTGGCTGCTCCTGTCTGGCGGAAGGCTCTAGCGGCTCCTGTCTGGCGGAAGGCTCTAGCGGCTCCTGTCTGGCGGAAGGCTCTGTAGGCTCATGGCAGACGGGCGGCTTTGCAGGCTCATGGCAGACGGGCGGCTTTGAAGGCTCAATACAGACGGGCAGTTCATGCGGCGCTTGGCAGACGGACAGTTCAGGCGCCGTTGGGCAGACGGCAGACTCTGGCCGGCTGAGACGCACTGTAGGCCTGGTGCGTGGTGCCGGAACTGGAGGCACCGGACTGGAGACACGCACTTCAAGCCTAGTGCGGGGAGCAGGGACAGGGCACACTGGACTCTCAAAGCGTACTATTTGCCTGGTGCGTGGTACCGGCACTGGTGGCACCGGGCTGAGGGCACGCACATCAGGACGAGTACGGGGAGAAGGAACAGTGTGTACAGGGCTCTGGAGACGCACAGGTGGCTTAGTGCGTGGTGCCGGAACTGGAGGCACTGGGCTGGAGACACGCACCATAGGAAGAGTGCGTGGAGGAGGAACAGGGCTCTGAAAACGCACTGGAAGCCTGGTGCGTGGTGTAGGCACTGGTGGTACTGGGCTAGGGCGGGGAGGTAGAGCCGGAAATACCGGACCGTGCAAGCGTACTGGCTCCCTTGAGCATTGAGCCTGCCCAACCTTACCTGGTTGAATGCTCCCCGTCGCCCGACCAGTGCGGGGAGGTGGAATAACCCGAACGGGGCTATGTAGGCGAACCGGGGACACCATGCGTAAGGCTGGTGCCATGTAAGCCGGCCCGAGGAGACGCACTGGAGACCAGACGCGTTGAGCCGGCATCATGGCACCTGGCTCAATGCCCAATCTAGCCCTACCAGTGCGGGGAGGTGGAATAACCCGCACCGGGCTATGCACACATACAGGAGACACCGTGCGCTCTACTGCGTAACACGGCGTCTGCCCGTACTCCCGCTCTCCACGGTTAGCCTGGGAAGTGGGCTCAGGTCTCCTACCTGCCCTTGGCCCACTACCTCTTAGCCCCCCCCCAAGAAATTTTTGGGGTTTCTTCACGGGCTTCCGTGCTAGCCGCGTACCTTCATAAATCCGGTCTTGAGCTTGATTCTCCGGCTTCCAGCCACGTCTCCTAGCTGCCTCCTCATACCACCGCTGTTGGGCTCTCGCTGCCTCCATCTCCTCACGAGCGCGGCGATATTCCCCAATGTGCGCCCAGTGTCCTTTTCCCTCTAATACTTCCTCCCAAGTCCATGAGTCCTGATCTCTTGGCCGCTGCTCGAACTCACGCTGCTTGGTTCTGGAAAGGTGGGTGGTTCTGTAACGGTTCTCCTCTTCCTCCGAAGAGGAGGAGCATGGATTGAACCAAGACGCAGCGTGATACTTCGACATGATATTTATTAGACACGACAAAACAACGAAGACAAAAAACGAACTATACTTGAATTAACTAACAAAATAACAAAACGAATGTAGAAAAACCTGGACGTAAGAACTTACATGTAACACGAAGAACGCATGAACAGGCAAACTGACTACATAAAACGAACGAACAAACAAAACCGAAAACAGTCCCGTGTGGCGCAACATACACTTACACAGACACAGGAGACAACCACCCACAACAAACAGTGTGAAAACACCTACCTTAATATGACTCTCAATCAGAGGAAATGAAAACCACCTGCCTCTAATTGAGAGCCATATTAGGTACCCATTAACCAACATAGAAACAGAAAACATAGACTGCCCACCCAAACTCACGTCCTGACCAACTAACACATACAAAAACTAACAGAAAACAGGTCAGGAACGTGACAAAATGTAGCATTTATATGTATAATTTATAAATGTATCATTTAAATATATAATTTATACATGTATAATTTATATGTATAATTTAAATGTATAATTTATATGCATAATTTAAATGTATAATTTAAGTCAGCTGCTAAAATAAAAGTTCCTGTCTGGATTTGATCTCATATAACTTGAATTGTATCTATATATATTTTTTTGTCCGGTCGGATAAACACTCCAAACCTCCTACCTGACAGCTTGGAGGCGTCCGCATGGTCCGAAAGCACAACCACTGTCCCCAGCTAAAGTTACACCCCTGCAGTATATAGCTACAATTTCCCCCAGTTTCTTATTCAAATAAATACTACATAAGTATCCTATAAGGCATAATCCATGACATGTGTTTCTATCTGTCTATTCAAACCCTAAAGTAACAAACCCTAAAGTACCGTAAATATAACTCCAAGTTTCGAGTTTCAAGTTTTATGAGTTGTATGTACAGGATACACTTGGTATACACCGTCCAATTAAATACTTTCTTGTAGGTTCCTTCTCGACAATGCAGCAACAATTAGAAATGATAAAAGACAAGAATACGAACATAAAGTAAAATAGCTCAGTAAAACAGAGTAAACATTTTGTCATAAGTATAATACAAGAAGGTACAATTTATAGTCCAAATAATAATCCAAGAGGGCCTACCTGTGACGGTGATTCCCCCAGCATGGTGGTCTTTATGTGGGCATATCCCAGGTTTCTTCCTGGCCCAGAGTAGGTACCACAGCATCCAGGCCAGGCTGAGGCCCATCAGCAGCAACATGAAGACCTGGGGCTCCTGGTGCCTGAGGCCCTGAGGGTTGAAGTCTCAGTTAAGGGACCACACATGCAAAGAGGAATTCTCAAGCTGTAACATACAGTGTGCCAGTGCACAGACTATTAGGACATGTTGCTATGAGTTCATTAGAGAGAATTAAAACTAAGCTTAATTGCACATTTTATCCCAAGTGAGTGCTGGTCTTGTTTCATATTTCTTTAACCTGAGGGTTGAAGGCCTGGCCAGCTACCAGAGCTGCCCCAAGGAGGACAACGTTGAGGCCCAGGAGCCCGGAGAGCAGCCGTCTCCCACTGGGGGCCCACACCAGGACTGGGTCTGGGTGCGTATGGTTTCCGGATCCCTCCTCTTCCTCCTCCTCCTCAGCCTTGCACTGACTTCCAGGGTCTATGTTGTCGGCTGTCGCTGTGGTACCAGACTCCTGGCACTGACTTCCAGGGTCTATGTTGTCGGCTGTCGCTGTGGTACCAGACTCCTGGCACTGACTTCCGGGGACCATGGTGTCGGCTGTCGCTGTGGTACCAGACTCCTGGCACTGACTTCCGGGGACCATGGTGTCGGCTGTCGCTGTGGTACCAGACTCCTGGCACTGACTTCCGGGGACCATGGTGTCGGCTGTCGCTGTGGTACCAGACTCCTGGCACTGACTTCCGGGGACCATGGTGTCGGCTGTGGTACCACGCTCTGAATCCATACTTACTGACTTTAATTAGTCTGACTCCTTTTACTTTCACTATATCCACTCTGCAGCTCCCTTTTCAACCTCTCAATGTCTCTCTCTCCCTCTCTTGCTCTCCTTGTATCTCTCATTTATCCATTCCGTATCTAGAAGTCTCTCTTGTTCTTTCCCTCTTCCTCATAATTCAAATGTAATGAGCGTTAGGAAGCTGGTCCTACCCAGTAAGTGTGTGTATTAAAATCCAGGTGAAAAACCTAACCTGCACTCCCATTGGTAGTCCCAAGGTTGTGTAGATGTGGCGGAATCCTATATGTGGGACTAATCATGCCACGCCTTTAATACAATAAATAGTCTTCTGTTAGTCTGTGTACCAAATGGCAGCATATTACCTTTATAGTGCACTACTTTTACCATGGCCCTATAGGGCTCTGGTCAAAAGTAGTGCACTATATAGGGAATATGCTGCCATTTGGGACACACCCAATAAATCTCAGTTGACTTATGTTGCACGTTGACCTTAGTGTTTTCATTGTTCAAATAAACCATGAATGAATGCTCAAAGCCAGCTGTGCAGCGAGTGGATGTCACCATGAATCACTCCTGTAGTGTTCATTTTATATTGTTTATTTCACTTTTGTTCATTATCTATTTCACTTGCTTTGGCAATGTAAACATGTGTTTCCTGTGCCAATAAAGCCCCTTAAATTGAAAATTGACAGAGAAAAGAGAGAGAGAGTGTGTGTGTATCTCAGGACAACAGGGCAGGAACCAAGAAGAAGCAAGAAGAGACAGAACAAAAGTCAATCGTTCCTTTTATAACCGTTTGTAATTAAAATCATTTGTTGACCAATCACAGACCAAATCTGAGCAACACGGCCAATTAAATCATACCAACCAACATCTGCTAGGAGCGGGTCACACCTTGATGTGATGACCTGAGGGAATGGTCTGATTCACTCTGAACAGACAAATTTTCACAGAGATATATTACACATCACATCCATTTAGAAGGCATCAAAGTTCCCACCAGAGAACAAGTTCCATAGATACCAAACACTGATCCAAAAGGTGTTATATTCTAACACACATTTTTAAAAGACAGTTCTTTGGATTCTTTGTTGTTTCCAATTCAATTATTCAAAGAACTCTGTCATGTGTGAGCATGTCTCCAATGGATACGTAGGGCCTGTGTGGTTTTTGGTGAAATGTTTGTCCAATGTGTGGTTATGTATACCAAAGGAAAAACGTCAGTGCCTGTTACTGCTTGTTTGAACACAGCCCAGCACCATTCACTGACTGCAGAATGTGTTTATATTAGCTAGATGTAGCAGAAGATAACAACTCAAATATTCTGATACTAAAGTCAGAAAAGCATACTCGTCAGGCTACTGTTGAATCGTTTCCGTGTTCTGAGCTAGTAATCTACTGTACAGTGACACATGTTATTAAAATGCAATAATGAATATTGGCATTACTAATTGATTCAGTAAAATTAGCCGGGCCTAATTTAAATTGTTAGGCTACTATTCAGAATTGAATACTGTTAATGGATAAAAATGCATTCACAATTCATTAGCTAACTAAGGTTCAAACTAAAACAAATGATTACAGCGAGATCTCCATGATCTGCACAGGTTTAAGGCTGTCAACTTCTCTGAACCCCTCCCTGTTTGACAACCGTCTGGTGTGTCCCCCTGGCAACCGCTCTGGCTTCTGTAGTCCCTGCCTCCTTCCTGAGGGAAGCATCAACCTACGACCCAACGGAACACCGAGCGTCTTGTACAAACTTGCCCCCTCGGAGGGAAAGCTCTTACCACACCTAGATGCCAAATAACTGACCATGAGCCAGGCTATCAGAGCCGTAGGCACTATGAACGACAAGTACCACCGGGCAGCCCGGGATGGCTACCTGGACCTACTCAGAGAGGCCACTCGGAAGCAGCTCAACGCGCCCGATGAAGACGGAATGACACCGACGTTATGGGCTGCGTACCACGGCAACCTTGACGCGCTCCGGCTCGTTGTGGAAAGAGGGTAAGTTTCGTTACGTTTCCTAAGCAGCCGATAAAGCCTATAGCTTCTCTTGCGAGGAAGTAAAGGGCAACTAATTTAAAATGTAGCTCAGGTGTCCCGATTGCAAATTGGCCTACCAGTTGAAGTATCAACAAACAGGTGTGGAGGTGCATTGTCGCATGTCAGTGCAGCGTGCGCAGAGGCAAGTTTGCAATTTATGCACAGTATCTTCTCACTTCCTTCCACCTGAAAGGGCAGAGTCAGAGCAATATAGCCTAGACCAGAGACATGCAATTATGTATATGTTTATAGTCAGACCCCTTGACCTTTTCCACATTTAGTTACGTTACAGCCTTATTCTAAAATTGATTAAATCGATTTCCCCCCTCATCAATCTACACACAATACCCCATAATGACAAAGCAAAAGCAGGTTTTTATAAATGTTTGTAAAAGTATTACAAATAAAAAACTGAAATATCACATTTACATAAGTATTCAGACCCTTTACTCAGTACTTTGTTGAAGCACCTTTGGCAGCAATTACAGCCTTGAGTCTTCTTGGGAATGAAGCTACAAGCTTGGCACACCTGTATGTGGGGAGTTTCTCCCATTCTTCTCTGCAGATCCTTAAGCTAAGTCAGATTCTCTCCAGAGATTGGGTTTAAGTCTGGACCACTCAAGGACATTCAGACACTTGTCCCGAAGCCACTCCTGCATTGTCTTGGCTGTGTGCTTAGGGTTGTTGTCCTGTTGGAAGGTGAACCTTCACCCCAGTCTGATGTCCTGAGCGCTCTGGAGCAGGTTTTCATGAAGGATCTCTCTGTACTTTGCTCTGTTAATATTTCCCTCGATCCTGACTAGTCTCCCAGTCCCTGCCGCTGAAAACATCCCCACAGCATGATGTTGCCATCACCATGCGTCACATAGGGATGGTGACATGTTTCCTCCAGATGTGATGCTTGGCATTCAGACCAAAGAGTTCAATCTTGATTTTATCAGACCAGAGAATCTTGTTTCTCATGGTCTGAGAGTCCTTTAGGTGCCTTTTTGGCAAACTCCAAGCAGGCAGTCATGTGCCTTTTACTGAGGAGTGTCTTCCGCCTGGCCACTCTACCATAAAGGCCTGATTGGTGGAGTGCTGCTGAGATGGTTGTCCTTCTGGAAGGTTCTCCCATCTCCACAGAGGAAGACTTGAGCTCTGTCAGAGTGACCATCGGGTTCCTGGTCACCTTTGGTGGTTCCAAACTTCTTCCGTTTAAGAATGATGGAGGCCACTGTGTTCTTGGGGACCTTCAATGCTGCACAGATGTTTTGGTACCCTTCCCCAGATCTGTCCCTCGACACAATCCTGTCTTGGAGCTCTGCGGACAATTCCTTCGACCTCATGGCTTGGTTTTTGCTCAGACATGCACTGTCAACTGTGGGACCTTATATAGTCAGGTGTGTGCCTTTCCAAATCATG
This sequence comes from Salvelinus namaycush, assembly GCF_016432855.1. Lineage (NCBI taxonomy): Eukaryota > Metazoa > Chordata > Actinopteri > Salmoniformes > Salmonidae > Salvelinus > Salvelinus namaycush. The sequence continues at coordinate 3,135,342 of NC_052341.1, read as the reverse complement.
TCCAATCAATTGAATTTATCACAGATGGACTCCAATCAACTGTAGAAACATCTCAAGGATGATCTTGTGAAACAGGATGCACCTGAGCTCAAGTTTGAGTCTCATAGCAAAGGGTCTGAATTCCTATGTAAATAAGGTAGTTCTCTTTTTTTATATTTTTAATACATTTTCAAAAACTTCTAAAAACATGTTTTCAGTTTGTCATTATGGGGTATAGTGTGTAGATAGATGAGGAATTTTATTTATTTAATCTATTTTAGAGTAAGGCTGTTAACGTAACAAAATGTGGAAAAAGTCAAGGCGTCTGAATTCTTTCTCGAATGCACTGTATATTTCTGTTGGTCCAGGAATCGAACTCACTATCCTGGCATTGAACTGCAGAAGAAAACCTTCAGTCAACTGGTTCAGATTACTGTCTAGGAACAACATTTACATTCAAACGGCCACTTTAGTGCCAGCTCAGGATTTATGTCTGCTAATTTGACCCTCCTCACCCCGTCCAATAGGGCTGTTAATGTGATGGACACCTCTGTGTTCCCATTTTAACAGCCTAATTTAAAGGCAAATGTCACTGACAGGAGGATGGCCTGCTAACCAATAGTCTCTCAGACACCAATGCACAACCGTGCTGCGTGAATACTTATGCACGCGTGCAAGCGTGTACACACACACACACACACACACACACACACACACACACACACACACACACACACACACACACACACACACACACACACACACACACACACACACACACACACACACACACACACACACACACACACACCTCTATGGAAGTAGCGGTGGAAAGGGAAAGGGGGATACCTAGTCAGTTGTACAACTGAATGCCTTCAACTGAAATGTGTCTTCCGCATTTAACCCAACCCCTCTGAATCAGAGAGGTGCGGGGGGGGCTGCCTTAATGGCAGTAGTAGTATTAGTATAGGACTGTAGCGGAGCATGAAGACTAGGTTGGTTCATCAATCATTACTAAATTAATCCTTCATATGTGGACCTCCAGTCATTCATTGATGGTAGCTCTGATTCTGAGTTGAATGGAGGCATCTCATCCTGTCTCACAGGGCCTCCCTTCCTAGATAATAAATCCAGCTCAATTACATGAGATGCTTGTTTTCATTCAGACCGACTTTTGAAAGGGCCCACTCCTCCACCACATTGTTAGCCTGCAGGTTAGCTCGGACTCCTGTCCTTGTGAGCTACAGTGGTAGGCAGCTACAGCCAGATGACGGCTATAATGTTGGTTCCCCACACAAACCACTTGGCTACCGAGTGGCGCAGCGGTCTAAGGCACTGCAAATCAAATCAAATGTTATTAGTCACATGCGCCGAATACAACAGGTACCTTACAGTGAAATGCTTACTTACGAGCCCCTAACTAACAATGCAGTAATTAAAAAAAAATGGATAAGAATAAGAGATAAAAGTAACAAGTAATTAAAGAGCAGCAGTAAAATAACAATAGCGAGACTATACACAGGGGGGTACCGTTTCAGAGTCAATGTTCGGGGGCACCGGTTAGTTGAGGTAATATGTATATGTAGCTACAGTGCCTTGCAAAAGTATTCATCCCCCTTGGCGTTTTTCCTATTTTGTTGCATTACAACCTGTAATTTAAATGAATTTTAATTTGGATTTCATGTAATGGACGTACACAAAATAGTCCAAATTGGTGAAGTAAAATGAAAAAAAGTACTTTTTTTTTTTTTTTTTAATAATGTAAAACGGAGAAGTGGTGCGTGCATATGTATTCCCCCCCTTTGCTATGAAGCCCCTAAATAAGATCTGGTGCAACCAATTACCTTCAGAAGTCACATAATTAGTTAAATAAAGTCCACCTGTGTGCAATCTAAGTGTCACATGATCAGTCACATGATCTCAGTATATATCCACCTGTTCTGAAAGGTCCCAGAGTCTGCAACACCACTAAGCAAGGGGCACCACCAAGCAAGTGGCACCATGAAGACCAAGGAGCTCTCCAAACAGGTCATTGACAAAGTTGTGGAGAAGTACAGATCAGGGTTGGGTTATAAAAAAATATCAAAAACTTTGCACATCCCACGGAGCACCATTAAATCCATTATTTAAACATTTAAAGTACTTGGCACCACAACAAACCTGCCAAGAGAGAGCCGCCCACCAAAACTCCCGGGCCAGGCAAAGAGGGCATTAATCAGAGAGGCAAAAAAGAGAGACTAAAGATAACCCTGCAGGAGCTGCACAACTCCACAGCGGAGACTGGAGTCTCTGTTCATGGGACCACTTTAAGTCGTACACTCCGCAGAGCTGGGCTTTACAGAAGAGTGGCCAGAAAAAAGCTATTGTTTAAAGACAAAAATAAGCAAACACGTTTGGTGTTCGCCAAAAGGCATGGGGGAGACTCCTCAAACATATGAAAGAAGGTACTCTGTTCAGATGAGAATAAGATTGAGCTTTTTGGCCATCAAGGAAAACGCTATGTCTGGTCGAAACCGAACACATCTCATCACCCAGAGAACATCATCCCATGGTGGTGGCAGCATCATGCTGTGGGGATGTTTTTCATCGGCAGGGACCGGGAAACTTGTCAGAATTGAAGGAATGATGGATGGCGCTAAATACAGGGAAATTCTTGAGGGAAACCTGTTTCAGTCCCAGAAGTTTGAGACTGGGACGGAGGTTCACCTTCCAGCAGGACAATGACCCTAAGCATACTGCTAAAGAAACACTCGAGCGGTTTAAGGGGAAACATTTAAATGTCTTGGAATGGCTTAGTCAAAGCCCAGACCTCAATCCAATTGAGAATCTGTTCTATGACTTAAAGACTGCTGTACAGCAGCGGAACCCATCCAACTTGAAGGAGCTGGAGCAGTTTTGCCCTGAAGAATGGGCAAAATTCCCAGGGGCTAGATGTGCCAAGCTTATAGAGACAAACCCCAAGAGACTTTCAACTGTAATGTCTGCAAAAGGTGGCTCTACAAAGTATTGACTGTGGGGGGGGGGGGGGGGGGGGGGTGAATAGTTATGCACGTTCAAGTTTTCTGTTTTTTTTGTCTTATTTCTTGTTTGTTGCACAATAAAAAATATTTTGCATCTTCAAAGTGGTAGGCATGTTGTGTAAATCAAATGATACAAACCTCGCCAAAAATCTATTTTAATGCCAGGTTGTAAGGCAACAAAATAGGAAAAATTCCAAGGGGGGTGAATACTTTCACAAGCCACTGTAGAGTTATTAAAGTGATTATGCATAGACGATAACAACAGAGAGTAGCAGCGGTGAAAAAGGGGGGGGGGGGGACAATGCAGATAGTCTGGGTAGCCATTTGATTAGATGTTCAGGAGTCTTATGGCTTGTGGGTAGAAGCTGTTTAGAAGCTTCTTAGACCGAGACTTGGCGCTCCGGTACCACTTGCCATGCGGTAGCAGAGAGAACAGTCTATGACCGGGGTGGCTGGAGTCTTTGACAATTTTTAGGGCCTTCCTTTGAGACCGCCTGGTGTAGAGGTCCTGGATGGCAGGAAGCTTGGCCCCAGTGATGTACTGGGCCATACGCACTACCCTCTGTAGTGCCTTGCGGTCGGAGGCTGAGCAGTTGCCGTACCAGGCAGTGATGCAACCAGTCAGGATGCTCTCGACGGTGCAACTGTAGAGCCTTTTGAGGATCTGAGTACCCATTCCAAATCTTTTCAGTTTCCTTGAGGGGGAATAGGTTTTGTCATGCCCTCTTCACGACTGTCTTGGTGTGCTTGGATCATGTTAGTTTGTTGGTGATGTAGACACCAAGGAACTTGAAGCTCTCAACCTGCTCCACTGCAGCCCCGTCGATGAGAATGGCGGCGTGCTTTGTCCTCTTTTTCCTGTAGCACACAATCATCTCCTTTGTCTTGATCACGCTGAGGGAGTCAATTTCTTATAAGCTTCCAGGTTAGAGTCCCGCTCCTTGAAAGCGAACATATTCCAGTCTGTGCTAGCAAAACAGTCCTGTAGCTTAGCATCTGCTTCATCTGACCACTTTTTCATTGTTCGAGTCACTGGTGCTTCCTGCTTTCATTTTTGCTTGTAAGCAGGAATCCGAAGGATAGAATTATGGTCACATTTGCCAAATGGAGAGCGAGGGTAGAGTTTTGTATGTGTCTCTGTGTGAGTGGAGTAAAGGTGGTCCAGAGTTTTTTCCCTCTGGTTGCACATTTAACATGCTGATAGAAATTTGGTAAGACAGATTTAAGTTTCCCTGTGTTAATGTCCCCGGCTACTAGGAGCACCGCTTCTGGGTGAACGTTTTCCTGTTTGCTTATGGCGGAATACAGCTCATTCAGTGCGGTCTTATTGCCAGCATCAGTCTGTGGTGGTATGTAGACAGCTACGAAAAATACAGATGAAACTCTCTAGGTAGATAGTGTGGTCTTTAGCTTATCATGAGATACTCTACCTCAGGCGAGCAAAACCTCGAGACTTTCTTAGATATCGTGCACCAGCTGTTATTTACAAATACATAGTCCTCCGCCCCTTGTCTTACCAGACGCCGCTGTTCTGTCCTGCTTATAGAGCGTATAACCAGCCAGCTGTATGTTGATAATGTCACTGTTCAGCCACGACTCAATGAAGCTTAAGATATTACAATTTTGAATGTCCCATTAAACTACCAATCTTCCGTGTAGGTCATTGATTTTTTTCTCCCAAAGATTGAACGTTTTCTAGCAGAATGGAGGGAAATGGGGGTTTATTCGATTGCCTTCGAATTCTCAGAAGGCAGCCCGCCCTCTGGCCCCTTTTTCTCCGCCTTCTCTTCACGCAAATGACTGTCATCTGGGAAGTATGTCATTCACATCAGGCTCGTCGGACTCGTTAAAGGAAAAATAGGATTCTGCCAGTCCGTGGTGAGTAATCACAGTTCTGATGCCCAGAAGTTTTTTTCGGTCATAAGAGACGGTAGCAGCAACATTACATAATATATATATATATATATATATACACAATAAGTAAAAAAATAAGTTACAAACAACACAAAGAAACAAACAAAAAACAAAATTGGTTACGAATATGTAAAACGTCAGCCTTGTTCTCCGGCGCCATCTTGTATCTCAGTGCTAGAGGCGTTACTACAGACCCTGGTTCAATTCCAGGCTGTATCACAACCGGCCGTGATTCGAAGTCCCATAGGGCGGCGCACAATTGGCCCAGTGTCATTAGGGTTTGGCCCGGGGTAGGCCGTCATTTAAATAAGAATTTGTTTTTAACTGACTTGCCTAGTTAAATAAAGGTAAAAAAATGTTTTAAAATACATCACCTAGTCAGATGGTCCTGTACGGTCACAATACACCCTCAGCACTCTAGCAATGGTGCTTTCTGACTTCCAATGGGAAACAAGAGAGACACGGGATTTAGGAGTAAGGCTGTATTATCGTTTGATAAGTCAGCTACTCTTTCAGCTACCGAAGCTCCTTTGTGCATGTGTACAGACAGTACAGGTAAAAAGACCTCTCTTTTGTTGAAGGTTTAAGTGCTGGACAAGCAGGTGTGGATGGAAGGGCTATAATGCCTATTTAGAGAGCCTTTTGATAACCCACTATGGTGGAGACAGCACCCAGGAGAACCAGAGTAGAAGAGAGGAGGAGGGTAGGGGGAGAGGACAGGAGGAGGAGGGTAGGGGGAGAGGACAGGGGGGAGAGGACAGGAGGAGGAGGGTAGGGGGAGAGGACAGGAGGAGGAGGGTAGGGGGAGAGGACAGGGGGGAGAGGACAGGAGGAGGAGGGTAGGGGGAGAGGACAGGAGGAGGAGGGTAGGGAGAGAGGACAGGAGGAGGAGGGTAGGGAGAGAGGACAGGAGGAGGAGGGTAGGGAGAGAGGACAGGAGGAGGAGGGTAGGGGGAGAGGACAGGGGGGAGAGGACAGGAGGAGGAGGGTAGGGGGAGAGGACAGGAGGAGGAGGGTAGGGAGAGAGGACAGGAGGAGGAGGGTAGGGGGAGATGGGACAAGAGGAGGGTAGGGAGAGAGGACAGGGGGGAGAGGACAGGAGGAGGGTAGGGAGAGAGGACAGGAGGAGGAGGGTATGGAGAGAGGGCAAAAGAGGAGGGTAGAGAGAGAATGAGGACAAGAGGAGGGTAGGGGGATGGGGACAAGAGGAGGGTAGGCAGAGATCAGAGGAGGGTAGGGGGAAGAAGAGAGTAGGAGGGTAGGGTCAATACTCCAGGGATATGTCAAGACCTTAGTGACAGGTTTATAAGGCATGATGGTAATTAAGTGTGGCGAGAGCAGTAGATATTGATGCCTGAAAGAAGCGGCAGTGTCAGATGTGTAAAATAGATATTAACAGCGTAGATTTTGGCTGTAGAGGAAAGGTCAGGGTGAGGGATAGGACTAATAGGACAGATAGATCCTCTAACAACACTCCCAGGGGCGTTGATGCTGCAGCAAAGGCCCAGGCTGGTGGTGGCTGAGCTAAGGATGGACAGGCCCAGGCTGGTGGTGGCTGAGCTAAGGATGGACAGGCCCAGGCTGGTGGTGGCTGAGCTAAAGATGGACAGGCCCAGGCTGGTGGTGGCTGAGATAAGGATGGACAGGCCTAGGCTGGTGGTGGCTGAGATAAGGATGGACAGGCCCAGGCTGGTGGTGGCTGAGCTAAGGATGGACAGGCCCAGGCTGGTGGTGGCTGAGCTAAAGATGGACAGGCCCAGGCTGGTGGTGGCTGAGATAAGGATGGACAGGCCTAGGCTGGTGGTGGCTGAGATAAGGATGGACAGGCCCAGGCTGGTGGTGGCTGAGCTAAGGATGGACAGGCCCAGGCTGGTGGTGGCTGAGCTAAGGATGGACAGGCCCAGGCTGGTGGTGGCTGAGCTAAGGATGGACAGGCCCAGGCTGGTGGTGGCTGAGCTAAGGATGGACAGGCCCAGGCTGGTGGTGGCTGAGCTAAAGATGGACAGGCCCAGGCTGGTGGTGGCTGAGATAAGGATGGACAGGCCTAGGCTGGTGGTGGCTGAGATAAGGATGGACAAGCCCAGGCTGGTGGTGGCTGAGCTAAGGATGGACAGGCCCAGGCTGGTGGTGGCTGAGCTAAAGATGGACAGGCCCAGGCTGGTGGTGGCTGAGCTAAAGATGGACATGCCCAGGCTGGTGGTGGCTGAGATAAGGATGGACAGGCCCAGGCTGGTGGTGGCTGAGCTAAAGATGGACAGGCCCAGGCTGGTGGTGGCTGAGATAAGGATGGACAGGCCCAGGCTGGTGGTGGCTGAGATAAGGATGGACAGGCCCAGGCTGGTGGTGGCTGAGATAAGGATGGACAAGCCCAGGCTGGTGGTGGCTGAGCTAAGGATAGACAGGCCCAGGCTGGTGGTGGCTGAGTTAAAGATGGACGGGCCCAGGCTGGTGGTGGCTGAGCTAAGGATGGACAGGCCCAGGCTGGTGGTGGCTGAGATAAGGATGGACAAGCCCAGGCTGGTGGTGGCTGAGCTAAGGATAGACAGGCCCAGGCTGGTGGTGGCTGAGCTAAAGATGGACAGGCCCAGGCTGGTGGTGGCTGAGCTAAGGATGGACAGGCCCAGGCTGGTGGTGGCTGAGCTAAAGATGGACAGGCCCAGGCTGGTGGTGGCTGAGATAAGGATGGACAGGCCTAGGCTGGTGGTGGCTGAGATAAGGATGGACAGGCCCAGGCTGGTGGTGGCTGAGCTAAGGATGGACAGGCCCAGGCTGGTGGTGGCTGAGCTAAGGATGGACAGGCCCAGGCTGGTGGTGGCTGAGCTAAGGATGGACAGGCCCAGGCTGGTGGTGGCTGAGCTAAGGATGGACAGGCCCAGGCTGGTGGTGGCTGAGCTAAAGATGGACAGGCCCAGGCTGGTGGTGGCTGAGATAAGGATGGACAGGCCTAGGCTGGTGGTGGCTGAGATAAGGATGGACAAGCCCAGGCTGGTGGTGGCTGAGCTAAGGATGGACAGGCCCAGGCTGGTGGTGGCTGAGCTAAAGATGGACAGGCCCAGGCTGGTGGTGGCTGAGCTAAAGATGGACATGCCCAGGCTGGTGGTGGCTGAGATAAGGATGGACAGGCCCAGGCTGGTGGTGGCTGAGCTAAAGATGGACAGGCCCAGGCTGGTGGTGGCTGAGATAAGGATGGACAGGCCCAGGCTGGTGGTGGCTGAGATAAGGATGGACAGGCCCAGGCTGGTGGTGGCTGAGATAAGGATGGACAAGCCCAGGCTGGTGGTGGCTGAGCTAAGGATAGACAGGCCCAGGCTGGTGGTGGCTGAGTTAAAGATGGACGGGCCCAGGCTGGTGGTGGCTGAGCTAAGGATGGACAGGCCCAGGCTGGTGGTGGCTGAGATAAGGATGGACAAGCCCAGGCTGGTGGTGGCTGAGCTAAGGATAGACAGGCCCAGGCTGGTGGTGGCTGAGCTAAAGATGGACAGGCCCAGGCTGGTGGTGGCTGAGCTAAAGATGGACAAGCCCAGGCTGGTGGTGGCTGAGCTAAAGATGGACAGGCCCAGGCTGGTGGTGGCTGAGCTAAAGATGGACAAGCCCAGGCTGGTGGTGGCTGAGATAAGGATGGACAAGCCCAGGCTGGTGGTGGCTGAGCTAAAGATGGACAAGCCCAGGCTGGTGGTGGCTGAGCTAAGGATGGACAGGCCCAGGCTGTTGGTGGCTGAGCTAAGGATGGACAGGCCCAGGCTGGTGGTGGCTGAGCTAAGGATGGACAGGCCCAGGCTGGTGGTGGCTGAGCTAAGGATGGACAGGCCCAGGCTGGTGGTGGCTGGGATAAGGATGGACAGGCCCAGGCTGATGGTGGCTGAGATAAGGATGGACAGGCCCAGGCTGGTGGTGGCTGAGCTAAGGATGGACAGGCCCAGGCTGGTGGTGGCTGAGCTAAGGATGGACAGGCCCAGAGCTGTGGTGGATATCAGAAGGCCTGCTAGAAGATTAAAGGAGCTTACATACTACTGGAACTTAGCAATGCTGATCTGCTTCTACTTCTTCTCTGCGTTATACAGGCCTCTTTCTATGTCGTATCTAAAAGGTACAAGGAAAAGAATGGGGCTGAACATATAGGTCAGGGTGGTTTCCCAGAACCAGAATATTATACATAATCTTGGACTAAATGGCACTGAATGGAGATGCTCTGACTGGGGAACATATTTCATACACTGAATGGAGATGCTCTGACTGGGGAACATATTTCATACAAGTGTCCTATTAACATTTTCTGTTAGAGATTGAGGGAGCAGATTTGGAAATCAGAAGCTGTAGCCTATTTTCAAATAAATGATATATGAAAACAAGAAAGTGCTGAGGCTCTGTTTTAATTACGTATTAACCCCAGTTGTTTTGGTCTTTAACTGGGCCACATTGTAGGGTTGGCTTACTGTTGAGTCAGATCTCTTGGCTGTCCCGTTGATAGTCAGATCTCTTGGCTGTCCCGTTGATAGTCAGATCTCTTGGCTGTCCCGTTGATAGTCAGATCTCTTGGCTGTCCCGTTGATACTCAGATCTCTTGGCTGTCCCGTTGATAGTCAGATCTCTTGGCTGTCCCGTTGATAGTCATATCTCTTTGATGCACATTGATGGTGATGATGACGATGCACATTGATGACGATGCATATTGATGATGATGATGACGATGTACATTGAACCTATAAATGCATGAATGATCAAATGTGTTAGTATGGACTATTTACATTGTGTCCCCCCCCACAACCCCTCTTTTATGCTGCTGCTACTCTCTGTTTATCCTCTATGCATAGTCACTATACATTCATGTACATATTACCTCAATTAGCCCGGCTAACCGGTGCCCCCGCACATTGACTCTGTACCGGTACCACCTGTATATAGCCTCGCTACTGTTATTTTCACTGTCATTTTACAGTTTTTTATTTTAATTTCTTTACTAATCTATTGTTTACCTAATACCTATTTTTTTACTTAAAAATTGCATTGTTGGTTAAGGCCTTGTAAGTAAGCATTTCACTGTAAGGTCTACACCTGTTGTATTCGGCGCACGTGACAAAAACTGTATTATTAAGACAGAGTTAGACTCCTTTTAGATCATAATGAATATGATTATGTAGACAGGGGGTGACCTGATCCTTGATCAGTTTGTACAGACATGCAGGAAGTAGAAATCAGGGTCAAGTGTATGAAGAACAGCCAGCGTTCATCAGGACGCAACATTTTAGAACGTTCAGATAGAAATATGTTATGTAGAACAAACATGCCTCTCTCTGACATGTAGAATAATGAATCACAACTGCTCTATTTGTGGCATTTCTATCTGCAATGTTCGACAACATTTGGCAACTGAACATGGCCCAGGTGTTGACCTTGTGGCTCTCTGGGGTCACAGCTTCTCTGGGTGTCTGTGAGAGAAAAGATTCTCAGTCCATATGTTGAATAATACATGTTAACATCGCTGTAATGTTTCACCTGCACCACCTCAATTATTAATCACACCATAGCCACGCTGGGCCGGATGGGTGAGGGCAACACAGGAAAGGGGAGGGGCTCTGAGACGCAAAGCAGGAAGTGATATATCTGTCATGTCATGACATCCATGTGTTGTGTAATGTTTGCGCCTTTTCATCAAAAGATCCCTCACTGTTTGAGGGTATATATTTCACTTTGTATTTATTTAAAGGTATAATTATAAGTTGCAGAGTCATGGTCTGTAGTCAGCAGAGTAGAAATGGTAGTCAGCAGTATCGTAGAACTGAAAACGACATGAGGTCACCCAATTGGGTCATCTTACTTCCTGAATTTAGTGTAATGTGAAAGAGGATATAGGCATAGCTAAGCAGGGGTGGGTTCATTTTCTCTGTTCTGTAAACCTGTTGATTTACAGAGTCATTATCGGGTCATTATCAGGTCTTTATCATGCCATTATCATGTCATTATCATGTCATTAACATGTCATTACCAGGTCATTATCAGGTCATTATCAGGTCATTATCGTGACATTATCAGGTCATTGGCATTATCATGGCATTATCAGGTCGCTATCAGGTCATGATCAGGACATTATCAGGTTATTATTGGGTCAAAGTCAGGTCATTATCATGTCATTATCGGGTGTCACACACATACAGTAGGTACACACACCATGGCTCAGTTTCCCGGAACCAGATTAAGTCTATTCCTGGATGGAAATCGAGTGTGATTTTTTTTGTCCAGAAGTAGCCTAAATCTGGATCTAGGAAAGTATATGTTAACATCTATAATTGATGGACTATGCTGAAGCAGGGGGTAAAAGGCCTGAGTTTTATTATGTACTGTGTCTTTTTAATCCCTGTGTTCCTTCTCCTCCTCTCCCTCCTCCCAGAGGTGACCCTGACAAGTGTGATATCTGGGGCAACACGCCGCTCCATCTGGCCGCCGCCAACGGCCACCACAGCTGCCTGTCCTTCCTGGTATTGTTCGGTGCCAATGTGTGGTGCCTGGACAACGACTACCACACGCCCCTTGACATGGCTGCCACCAAGAGCCACATGGACTGTGTCCGATACCTGGACTCCATCGCCGCCAAGCAGTCTGTTCACAACCCCAAGGTGAGGTATCAGGAGCAATGACAAGGATCAAATGCAGGAAGAAACTTTACTGAGACTACTAAATTACCATTGGCAGGTATAGCCTACATATAATTTTTAAATGTATGTAGTTCTGTCCTTGAGCTGTTCTTGTCTATTAATGTTCTGTATTATGTAATTTTTCATATTCAATGTGGACCCCAGGAAAGGTAGTTGCTGCTTTTGCAACAGCTAATGGGGATCCAAATAAAATACAAATACCAATTTTATACCAGTAGGTTGTAAAAAATATATTTTACCATCATATTTGTATCCATTTTAACAAAATATTTGTATTTGAATTATATTTCAGTTATTGTTTAAATTATATTTGTTACATATATATATTTGTTACAAACCCGTTCTGCCAGTCACATTCTGACGAAAATCCCCAAAGTACACACATCCATGGGTCGCTCCTCTTTTCAGTTCGCTGTAGCCAGCGACAGGAACGAGCTGCAACAAACACTCAAACTGGACAGTTTAATCTCAATCGCTTCATTCAAAGACTCAATCATGGACACTCTTACTGACAGTTGTGGCTGCTTCGCGTGATGTATTGTTGTCTCTACCTTCTTGCCCTTTGTACTGTTGTCTGTGCCCAATAATGTTTGTACCATATTTTGTGCTGCTGCCATGTTGTGTTGCTACCATGCTGTGTGGTTGTCTTAGGTCTTTCTTTATGTAGTGTTGTGGTGTCTCTCTTGTCGTGATGTGTGTTTTGTCCTGTATTTTATTTATTTATTTTAAATCCCAGCCCCCGTCTGGGATTAAGGGAGGCCTTTTGCATTTGTAGTTGGCCGTCATTGTAAATGAGAATTTGTTCTTAACTGACTTGCCTAGTTAAATAAAGGTTAAATAAATATAATACTAATTAGGAACAACTTCCTAATATTGAGTTGCAAACTCAAACTGGTGCTCCTGGTGCCTATTTTGCCTTGCCTATTCAACCTCTGAATGGCACACATACCCAATCCATGTCTCAACTGTCTCAAGGTTTAAATATCCTTCTTTAACCTGTCTCCTTCCCTTCATCTACACTGATTGAAGTGGATTTAACAAGTGACATCAATAAGGGATCATAGCTTTCCACCTTGATTCACCTGGTCAGTCTGTCATGGAAAGGGGTATTCTTAATGTTTCGTATACTCAGTTTGAATTGTATCGCCTAACCTGCAATGGTGTATTTGTGATATTTAAATAGTGACTGAATAGATCTGTCTCTTCCTCAAGCTGGTGGGCAAGCTGAAAGACAGAGCGTTCCGCGCGGCAGAAAGGAGGATAAAGGACTGTGTGAAGCAGCAGCAGAAACACCACCGGCGCCTGGACAGAATGTTCCTGAAGGAGAGCGTACCGTCGGATAACTCAGACGCCATGAGTTTCTCTAGTTATAACAGCAGCAGCACGCTAAGCCGCACGCTTCCTCAGTTCAACACGGTCACTTCCAACATGCCATACTCACAGGTCAGAGGTCAAAAGCATTTCTTCCCTGCTAACTTCACTGTCAATTTCTCATGAATGCATTTGATATTATTTTGATAGTCAATGGCAGTTTGAGTAAATCATTTGATATTGTTTTACGTTCCTTGATGAATAAGTTAATGAGTAAGCTCAAGATATTTCAGCTATTGATCATTGTCCTTTTTCATATGTCAAACTCTGTCTTGCTGTACATTTAGTAAATTATCTGTTTAATGTCCTCTCCTGAGTCCACGTTTCGATCTATGCAATCTATACAGGCCACTGTACACTCCACAACCAAGGGGAGGACCAAGATTCACAAGAAGCTAGAGAAGAAGAAACAGGTGGACGGCACCTTTAAGATCTACGAGGATGGGAGGAAGAGTGTTCGCTCGCTGTCTGGCCTTCAGCTTGGCCAGGACGTCATGTTCCTCAAGCAGGTAGAACAAGTAGCTACTGTGTGCAAAGACACAACATCCAAAACAGTTGGTTCTGAATAACGGAAAGTTAACTTTAGAAAATAAACGCACTGTATTCTTCCAAACCCATTACATTTCCCACAGGCTTAGTGCTGAAACCTGGGTTATTTCCATTACATTTCCCACAGGCTTAGTGTTGAAACCTGGGTTATTTCCATTACATTTCCCACAGGCTTAGTGTTGAAACCTGGGTTATTTCCATTACATTTCCCACAGGCTTAGTGTTGAAACCTGGGTTATTTCCATTACATTTCCCACAGGCTTAGTGTTGAAACCTGGGTTATTTCCATTACATTTCCCACAGGCTTAGTGTTGAAACCTGGGTTATTTCCATTACATTTCCCACAGGCTTAGTGCTGAAACCTGGGTTATTTCCATTACATTTCCCACAGGCTTAGTGCTAGAACCTGGGTTATTTCCATTAAAATGGTTTGTCTTCATTGATGTTCCTTCAACAGGGCACTTACGCCAACTCTAAGGACCACTCGCGCCTCAACATCCGGGACATGTTCCCTCACCACGGCAACAACCACGATCACCATGACAACGACCACTACGATGACGATGAACGTGCCGACACCCTCTTCCACATCTCCCGTGCCATCAGCGACCCGGTTCTCCACGAGGCCACCTACTCCGAGATCAGCACTGACTCGGGACGTGACTCCCTTTTCACCCGGCCCGGTCTTGGAACCATGGTGTTCCGACGGAACTACGTCTCCGATGGCCTCTTTGGCATTGGAGCCCGTGACGAGGGTTCCGTGGCTGGCTCTGAGCCGGTGGGCCGTGCCCCTAACGTCCACCTCCGTGGCCGTCTCCCCCGGCGCCAGCCCAGCCTGGATGATGCAATAAAGATAGACAGAATCATGAGCGCCCTGAGCCTCCCGGAGAGGACCCTGCAGGAGCTGCCCTGGGAGGAGGCTGACGTGGGCCTGGACGAGGAGCTGCCCTGGGTGGAGACTGACGTGGGCCTGGATGAGGAGCTGGAGTCTGAGAGTGGACGCCTGGAGACTTTTCTGGCCTCCCAGAGCCTGGGGGAGTTCATGCCCATTTTCAGGAGGGAGAAGATTGACCTCGAAGCTCTTTTGTTCTGCTCAGACCAAGAACTGACCTCCATACACATCCCACTGGGACCCAGGAAGAAGCTGCTAAAGGCTTGTAAGAGACGGCTGGACACCCTGGAGGAACCAGAGGGCATCAAGGACACTGAGCTCTGACGGTCAGTATTACTGTAGAAATTACTATATGAAGTCTATGACAGGCAAAGCACGTTACTTTGTTAAACATGGCTCAAACAGCAGAAGGAATCATGGACACTGTTCAATGACACTGAGAGGGTCAGTACAACAGACTTCCTTCCTATGTGTTTGTATCTGATAGATAAATAGGGCCAGTTTGTAGCTGATAGATAAATAGGGCCAGTTTGTAGCTGATAGATAAATAGGGCCAGTTTATATCTGATAGATAAATAGGGCCAGTTTGTAGCTGATAGATAAATAGGGCCAGTTTGTAGCTGATAGATAAATAGGGCCAGTTTGTAGCTGATAGATAAATATGGCCAGTTTGTAGCTGATAGATAAATAGGGCCAGTTTGTAGCTGATAGATAACTAGGGCCAGTTTGTAGCTGATAGATAAATAGGGCCAGTTTGTAGCTGATAGATAAATAGGGCCAGTTTGTATATGATAGATAAATAGGGCCAGTTTGTATCTGATAGATAAATAGGGCCAGTTTGTATCTGATAGATAAATAGGGCCAGTTTGTAGCTGATAGATAAATAGGGCCAGTTTGTAGCTGATAGATAAATAGGGCCAGTTTATATCTGATAGATAAATAGGGCCAGTTTGTAGCTGATAGATAAATAGGGCCAGTTTGTAGCTGATAGATAAATAGGGCCAGTTTGTAGCTGATAGATAAATAGGGCCAGTTTGTAGCTGATAGATAAATAGGGCCAGTTTGTAGCTGATAGATAAATAGGGCCAGTTTGTATCTGATAGATAAATAGGGCCAGTTTGTAGCTGATAGATAAATAGGGCCAGTTTGTAGCTGATAGATAAATAGGGCCAGTTTGTAGCTGATAGATAAATAGGGCCAGTTTGTAGCTGATAGATAAATAGGGCCAGTTTGTAGCTGATAGATAAATAGGGCCAGTTTGTAGCTGATAGATAAATAGGGCCAGTTTGTAGCTGATAGATAAATAGGGCCAGTTTGTAGCTGATAGATAAATAGGGCCAGTTTGTAGCTGATAGATAAATAGGGCCAGTTTGTAGCTGATAGATAAATAGGGCCAGTTTGTAGCTGATAGATAAATAGGGCCAGTTTGTAGCTGATAGAGAAATAGGGCCAGTTTGTAGCTGATAGATAAATAGGGCCAGTTTGTAGCTGATAGATAAATAGGGCCAGTTTGTAGCTGATAGATAAATAGGGCCAGTTTGTAGCTGATAGAGAAATAGGGCCAGTTTGTAGCTGATAGATAAATAGGGCCAGTTTGTAGCTGATAGATAAATAGGGCCAGTTTGTATCTGATAGATAAATAGGGCCAGTTTATATCTGATAGATAAATAGGGCCAGTTTGTAGCTGATAGATAAATAGGGCCAGTTTATATCTGATAGATAAATAGGGCAGGTTTGTAGCTGATAGATAAATAGCGCCATCTAGTGGAGTGCTATAGTAAAACACCTGTGATTGAAATACATGTAGACTATTAGTCATATTTATTTCCTCTATATAAAAAGTCAATTTCTAGAACCGAGATCATATTGTATGTATTTTGTTTTGTTCATCCACAGAGAGATGACATGGTGACATCTGGATACTTTACTGTCATTCAAGATGACACACAGAGTCCTGTCTGACTATCAGCTCAAGTCCATGGAGAGCTGTGGCCCTGCCTATCAGCTCAAGTCCATGGAGAGCTGTGGTCCTGTCTGACTATCATCTCTAGTCCATGGAGAGCTGTGGTCCTGTCTGACTATCATCTCTAGTCCATGGAGAGCTGTGGTCCTGTCTGACTATCATCTCTAGTCCATGGAGAGCTGTGGTCCTGTCTGACTATCATCTCTAGTCCATGGAGTCCTGAGATGGTGTTATGATTATCCACACAGAGCTGTGGTCCTGCCTGACTAATGGCTCTCCCCAGGGACAGCACTCCCTGGCTGGTCCTCCCTCCCTAGGGTCCTGGTGCCGTGCATGAGAGGGCGTCTTTAATTACACACCCAGATGGTCTGGCAGGGCCAGGTGTGCCGTGGGACGGTGCCCACTCACTGTCACTGGCACGGAACAAACACACTCACATGTTTCACATATGGAAAACTGTCATTCATTTGCAACTGAGCATTTGATCATGTTTTTTGTCTATATATTTGTGCAAACGTGTAATGTTATTTATGTATTTATTATTTATTAATAGAAAATGTTTTGTTTATTGTTTATTACAGACATTACTGTACAGTTTTGTTACTTTAGTATGTATAATAGTGGTACAGTACTCCAGTTAGCTCAGATGAACAGCTGACCATGTCCTTGACACAGAATATAAAAAGGATTAAACTCTGTTACATTTTTTAAAATGTTTATTCAACCTTCATTTAACTAGACAAGTCAGTTAAGAACACATTCTTATTTTACAATGACATGTGTGTGCCAAATTGCACCCTATTCTCAATATAGTGCACTACTTTTGACAAGGGCCCATAGGGATCTGGTAAAAATAATTAAATAGTGCACTACGTGGGGAATAGGGTACCATTTGGGACGGGTCCACATTTCTGTTTTTAAGGACAGTTTGCGTTTTATTGAAGATACTGGAACATGAGGTTATCAGTCAGTCAGTCAGTCTGTCTGTGGCTACCTCTCAAATAGAACTCTATCCCCTATGTAGTGCACTACTTTTGCACAGGGCCCATAGGGATCTATATAGGGAACAGGGTACCATTTGGAATGCATTCTGTCTGTGCCAAGGTAAGTGTTATCTCAGGTTGTGCGGGCATCCAGTTCGGGGTATAGTGTTTCACAAGAGTTCTGCCTGTGGACTGGTGGACTGGTGGACTCTTATGCATGACTGTGCATGAACAACCTCTCCCTCAATGTTTTTTTGAACCTTTATTTAACTAGGCAAGTCAGTTAAGAACACATTTTATTTTACAATGATGGCCTAATGTCAGCAAGACAAAGGAGCTGATCGTGGACTGTAGAAAAAGGAGGACCAAACGGGCTGAAGTGGAGCGGGTCGAGAGTTTCAATTTCCTTGGTGTCCACATAACCAACAAACTATCATGGTCCAAACACACCAAGACAGCTGTGAAGAGGGGACGACAAAACCTTTTTCCCCTCAGGAGACTGAAAAGATTTGGCATGGGTCCCCAGATCCTCAAAAAGTTCTACAGCTGCACCATCGAGAGCATCCTGACCGGTTGCATCACCACCTGGTATGGCAACTGCTCAGCATATGACCGTAAGGCACTACAGAGGGTAGTGCGTATGGCCCAGTACATCACTGGGGCCAAGCTTCCTGACATCCAGGACCTAGGCGGTGTCAGAGGAAGGCCCAACATTCAACCAGGCACATAATAACGACACAATTCCCAGAAAATAGCCTTAATTAAAGGTCCAAGCGTTTCTCCGGCGAGATTCTCACATGCCAAAGGAATAGATTAGCAAAGAGTTAAATCGACATTCATTGACTAGGAAACAGATCTTGCGTTTTTTTAATGAAAGTAGATTATGTTTTCTCATGCAACGTATTTAAATTACTTTACTACATCACATTAATCACGCAATGATAATTAGTTTGATGGATACCCTAGGCTTTATACGACATTATAAATTACGTCGAGATTCCATCTTAATTCGCTCTAACTTTATGGGAAAAGGTTTATTCAATAAATCCAGCAACTCCTCTCATACTGGGAAGAAATAATAAAACACATTTTCAGGCCTTACGGGCAGTTTAATTTCAAATGTAGTAGTACACGGACGGAGAAAATCCAATAAGCATTTTATAGTTACATCGTTAGTGTACGTTATTAACCAAAAGTGGACACATTCCAATCAGTTTCTGATACAATCGCCCAGACTTTGTAGACAGTTTAATAATGCTTAAACCTCATCTTTATCAAATGATCCATTAAAGGGACCAACTCAAAACCTACATACGTCTACATATGGGTTGTTTAAGTTGCATCTCATTATATTCCCAGTATTACTTTATCAAATCTCTAGTAATCGATTATACACACATACAATTTATCATATTTTCATATATTCACAGAATCCCTATAGAACATTATACATTCTTAGGTACTCACATCAACCATTCCATTTGTGTTTTCAAGGACTCTCCACAGCTACGAAGCAGCTCTCCAAACATACTCCCAGCAGAACCCCCAAAAAGTTACTTTTGTTTCCCGGAGAATGACCGGCCCGTCATTGGATCCTCAACGGTCCTCTAACCTCCCAGAAACCACGGGAAAATCAAGTCTCACAGGAACTATAGACCTTCCGCTGCTTTCTAAAATATCATCCCGCTCTCAATACCACCCCGTGATATTCTATGATGGACAGTGAAGGAACTGAACCCCAAGACAACGTTATATCAAAAGCTTATTATCCAAAATTCAATAATCTGATTAAGCATATTTCTATATGTTACTATCCAAACTTCAGATTAAGACTCATTTCTATAGTCACACAACTCTCATATCACAGTCACACAATGCTATTCTCTAACATACCTAATCAATGAGTTGTTTTTCAACAATATTTTTACCTGCAGGAATATTTTCTAATTTATATCTCATGATTAGTTCCTAGGATAATGCAACTCATACATTTACATCTTTCAATACTTCTAAAATGGGGTACATACTTAAAACAATTACAGGTTTAAAACAATGACAGGTGCACCTTACTATCTTATACAATATCATAAATTGTCTTAACTAGTTCACACAGATTCCAGATGTTTTAACATTAAATGGCCAAAACTAGTTCACACAGATTCTAGATATTTAACACTAAATTACCAAAACCAGTGCATACCTGGCTAGCACATTTAAAATAATTGGGATTCACCACTTCTGAGGATCACTTAGAAGGTTTCACAGACACATTTCAGAATGAGGTCCTTCTTCCAATAGAGTTTCACCAGGTACCATGCTTCACTCAGAACCCACAGTCACCCTGGCCCCTCAGCCCTACAGACCGCAGCAATCCCCACTGTGATCAATTCAGTGTCAGGACGGCTCTAGGTGGCCCGCAACCAACCAATGATAGGTGTCTGAGTGTCTAACTCTCAGATCATCCTCCACTGACTCGGCCCTGCTTATGTCTCCAAGGTGCCCCCCTCACACAGGAATACACACTTAAAGCATACGTAATAGAGGCTTTTCTAAAAACTCGACTTTGCGTGTTTCGCTCACCTCTTTATTTAAAAAAAAACTAAGTTTGAGATGTGGTATCCATGGTGGGTCCATCTGTTTTGTTCCCGAAGTGTAGTCTCCCTGAGATCCCAAGTTTGAGGGATCCCTCGTGCACGATTTACCCAGGTCGACAGGAGCGGTCACCAAGTGAAGATTCACATCCCATCCTCGTCGCCATATGTGGTGGTTAATTTCTTTACTATCAAATGAGGAGAGACAAACTTATCACACAAGTCAGAGTCATACTTAAACTAAATCTTTAATCACTTATTAATAAGGGAGCAGGGCAATACAACGCACACATATAAAGTGAATCGATTGAGTGCTCTACTATAATGATGATTGGTCATGGCTGGTCGACGATTCACGGTCAAATGATTCGTTGAGAGCCCCGAGTCAAAATTACAAAGGTCTTTTATAGCCAAGATACACCCCTTTCAACCTACATGACGAACAACATATATATATAGAATGGGTCACAAGGTTAAGATTTGTATGAAAGATACCTATAATACATAGCAGACAGTATCTGTCCCGCCAGATCCAAACTGGAACCATCTCTCCCTGGTACGGTATAGAACAGAAACATTAACTCATGCTCTGGAATGCTCTTTAGGTTTTATCACCCAAAAGACATGGTAAATCTCCTGTCAGTGTTACCTCCCAGAGGCCCATCCTCAGTAGAACACACAATAGTTAATAATTCTCTATTCTGTTGCATAAAACAACCATTTGATCCAATAAAAGTATTATAACATAATCTTGCAATTTTTCCACCATACTGTTCTCTTTGCTACCGCACAGCAAGCGGTACCGGAGCGCCAAGTCTTGGTCCAAAAGGCTCCTTAACAGCTTCTACTATAAGACTGCTGAACAATGAATCAAATGGCCACCGGACTATTACATTGCCCCCCCTTTGTTGTTACATCTGCTGCTCGCTGTTTATTATCTATGCATAGTCACTTTATAAATTACCTCGACTAACCTGTACCCCCGCACATTGACTCGGTATCGGTACCCCCTGTATATAACAGATATTGTTATGTAATTTTCTGGTGTCACTTTTTGATTACATTTTTTTTACTTTAGTTTATTTAGTAAATATTTTCTTAACTCTATTTCTTGAACTGCATTGTTGGTTAAGGGCTCGTAAGTAAGCATTTCACGGTAAGGTCTACACCTGTTGTATTCGGCGCTTGTGACAAATACAATTTGATTTTAATGTGTTTTGTATGTAACTTCAATGATTATGTATGCACTCACTACTGCAAGTCGAATATGTGTGGATACAACCTTTGGAATACAACATAAGTAATGTTTGGATGTACTCTCACCCACAACAGTTATTAAAAATGTGTATTACAATTAATGAAGTAACTTTTTTGATGCTGATTGTTAATATCTTGGTCATTTCAACTGTAATTATAAAGATGATTGAGCTGGGTAGGTCTTCCTACTGTTTCTGTCACCCGTGTTACCAGTGTGATAACATGACTGACAGCTCCTGTTCTGATTAGAACAAGACAGAGTTGATGTAGAGGGAAGGTCTGATAGCCTAGTGCTCTGATGTCCCCTGGGTCGTGTTCAATTAGAGAGAAAATATTTTTTAAATGGTGAGAACTATTATTTGAGTTTTCCATTGCGAAACATTTTGCCAAGTGTGCTCAACTGAACACAACCCTGCACTCTGCTAAACCAGTTTTAGTGGTAGTCCAGTTCACTCAGGATCCCACCAGCGCTCCTATTCCCTTAATCATTAAGAGAACTGCAGCCAACACTGTACCTGGCCAGCAAAGAACACTGGCCAACAGCCCATTAAAACACTAATCTACTCATCTCTCTCTCTCTGTCTCTCTGTCTCTGTCTCTCTCTCTCTCTCTACACAGTGAGCACTAGGCAGTCGCTGTTAATCTTTTCCTCCTGACTTAGCCCCCCTTTCCCCCACTCCCCCTCCTCCTCCTTTCCCAGGCCCTCTGCCAAGGTTACAACAGGGATGAGAGAGGGAGGAAAGAAAGGAGGGGGAGGGGAAATGAGGACTGCAGGGGAGGGACCTGCAGTATGCATGAGGAGCTTCGGTGAAGAGAGAGGGAATAAGCAGCAGAATCATTTCTGGAGCTGAGCAGCTGCAGGGTATAGAGTTGTGTGTGTCCGTGCAGGATGCATGGCTTTGTGTGTGGTGTGTGACACAGGGACTTGCCCCGGCTCACTTAACTCACACCCATAGAAGCCACAGGACGTTCCCAGAGCTGCTGCTGTATTAAACAAGGACTGCACTACAGGAACAACCTGACAAGGAGAGAGGAGAAGAGAGAAAGGAGAGAGAGAGAACACAGAGAAGAAGAGGAGGAGGAGAGGAGAGAAAGGAGAGAGAGAGAACACAGAGAAGAAGAGGAAAGGAGAGAAAGGAGAGAGAGAGAACACAGAGAAGAAGAGGAGGAGGTGGAGAGGAGAGAAAGGAGAGAGAGAGAGAACACAGAGAAGAAAAGGAGGAGGACGGGGAAAGAGAGAAGTACACAGCGTGTTGGAGAAGAGTAGAGGAGGAGAAGAGGAGAGGAGGAGAAGAGGAGAAGAGGAGAGGAGAAGTGGAGGAGAGGAGGAGGGGAGTACACACCGCAGCTTGTATTAGAAGGAGAAAAGGAAGGTGAGAACTGTTGGAGTGGTTGTAAAGGAGCTGAACTTCCTGTCATGTTTACTTCAGTCCGGACCCTTTGTGTTCAGGGCACAATGTCCAGGCTACTATCCTCAGAGTCTGGCCGCTGCCTATGAGACCGTCCATACAGCCGCTGCCTATGAGACCGTCCATACAGCCGCTGCATACACCGAGCACTGTCGCTTTTACCGTACTTTGTTGTTGGTCAGGAGGGAGGCACAAAGGGAGCTGAAATGCAGAATGTACCGGAGGAATGGAGGGAAGAACAGAGGGCTGGAGGAGGAGGAGAGATGGATGCTAAACCCTGGGAGGGTAGAGAGGCCTTATTCCAAATAAACCCTGTTAACTCCAAACAGGATATGGACAGAGGGAAAGAGAATGGAGAGACCGGGGTTAAGGAGAGGAGGAAGGAGAATGGAGAGATGATGAACGAAGGGGGAAAGGGGACGGATAAAGAGTCGCTGATGATGGAGCTGACCCGTTTGGTTCAGAAGACAGTGAAGGAGAGTAGCTGGTGGGAGAGGAGAGGCATCGACATCACTATCCTGGTCCTGGCCTTTCTCCTGTTACCTCCAGGTAATCCATACACCTGTCTCACACACTCCATACACCTGTCTCACACACTCCATACACCTGTCTCACACACTCCATACACCTGTCTCACACACTCCATACACCTGTCCCACACACTCCATACACCTGTCTCACACTCTCCATGCACCTGTCTCACACACTCCATACACCTGTCTCACACACTTCATACACCTTAATCAAGGTCAACATGTTATTATACAGTATATTTATATAGTGTAGGTTTACCTCATTCAGTTCATCCTACCCCCAGGTAAGACATCTACCTGCACACCGCAATACATACACCCGTCTCACAGACTTTATAGTGGTCCTCTCTGGCTCAGTTGGTAGAGCGTGGCGCTTGAAATGCCAGGATTGTGGGTTCGATTGCCGCTGGGTCCACCCACATGAAAACGTATGCACGCATGACTGTAAGTCGCTTTGGATAAAAGTGTCTGCTAAATGGAATTATTATATACTAAAGCTAAACATATAGCATAGTTTTACCACATTCAGTTCACAAGGTAAGACACCGTGTCACAGCTTGATCTGAAACACCTGTCTTGTGCTTGTCTCCAGCCCCCACCAGGTGTCTCCCATTTTCCCATTATCCCCATTATCCTCTGTGTATTTATACCTGTGTTTTCTGTTTATCTGTTGCCAGTTTGTCTTGTTTTGCCAGGTCTTACCAGAGTGTTTCCTGTTTCTCCTGTTCTCAAGTTCTTGTTTTCTAGTCTTCCCGATTCTAACCTTTCTAGTCTTCCTGATTCTAACCTTTCTGCCTGCCCTGAACCTGAACCTGCCTGCCGTTCTGTCCCTGATTGACTTTGCCTTGGATTACGAACCTCTGCCTGCCATCGACGTGCCCTTTGCATGTCCCTTTGTTATAATAAATATTCTGAGAACCGAACAATCCGCCTCCTGTGTCTGCATCTGGGTCATATCCTGAGTCGTGATAGTACGAACTGGCCATGACTGACCCAGCAGACTCGGACCAGCTCCGCAACGCTGTCTCCTTCCAAGGAGCTGCGATTGGAAGACACGAGGAGTTACTTCAAACCCTTATGGAAGGACTCTCGCAGCATGCGATGACCACGCTTTTTTGTGGCGGAGGTTAGAAAGGTGTTCGATTCTCCGTTGTCCGGGAGAGAGGCTGCTTGGAAGCTACTTCAACTCTGCCAATGTGCCTCCGTCTTCTCTGTGTGGAGAAGAAGGACAAAACCCTGCATCCGTGTCTCGACTACCGGGGCCTTAATGACATAACGGTTAAAAAACTTTACCCTCTACCACTCATCTCCTCAGCTTTCAAGCCTCTCCTGGGGGTGACGCTCTTCTTGAAGTTGGACTTTCGGAACGCCTACCATCTGGTTCGGATACGGGAAGGAGACGAATGGAAGACAGCTTTTAACACGGCTAGCGGGCACAACGAGTATCTTGTTATGCCATTCGGACTGACCAACGCTACCACAGTGTTCCAGGCCCTGGTCAATGATGTGCTCCGTGACATGTTGAACCGGTTTGTGTTTGTCTACCTTGACGACATCCTTGTTTTTTCCCGTTCAGCTCAAGAGCACGTCCTCCACGTCAGACAGGTCCTTCAGCGTCTCCTGGAGAACCAGATTTTTTGTTAAAGCAGATAAATGTGACTTCTGTCGCACCACCAACTCCTTCCTAGGATACGTCATCGCTGCAGGAAATATTCAGATAGATTCTGACAAGTTGAAAGCGGTGGGATATTGGCCTCAAACCACATCCAGAGTGCAGCTGCAATGTTTCCTGGGGTTTGCTCATTTTTACCGCCGTTTCATCCGGGGTTACAGCACCCTAGCTTTCCCTATCTGAGCACTCACCTCTCCCAAGGTTGCGTTCACGTGGTCTCCAGCAGCTGACCAGGTGTTCTCGGACCTCAAGCATCGATTCACTACAGCTCCCATCTTAATTCATCCGGACCT
Organism: Salvelinus namaycush; assembly: GCF_016432855.1. Taxonomy (NCBI): domain Eukaryota; kingdom Metazoa; phylum Chordata; class Actinopteri; order Salmoniformes; family Salmonidae; genus Salvelinus; species Salvelinus namaycush. Next base: position 3,110,266 of record NC_052341.1, on the reverse strand, counting down.
GTCCCGTCAGTTTGTGGTGGAGGTCGAGTCTCAGTGTTCTGCCCAGGATCAAAAGCTGCATCCCTGTGCTTTCCTTAATGTCGCTGAGAGGAACTATGACGTGGGAAATCGAGAACTACTCGTGGTCAGAATGGCGTTGGAGGAGTGGAGGCGCTGGTTAGAGGAGGCGGTACATCCATTCTTAGTGTGGACTGACCATAAGAACCTGGAATATCTCTGCACCGCTAAGCGCCTCAACTCAAGGCAGGCTCGATGGGCCCTGGGTCCAAGAATGTGAAGCCTGACGCGCTCTCATGCCTGTATAGCCCGTTGCTACACCATCTGACCCCGAGACCATCCTCCGTACCTCCTGTCTAGCGGTTGCAGTCATCTGGGGTATAGAGAGCCTGGTCTGTAACCAGATGTTTGTCCCAGACTCTGCCCTTTCTCCCGGTCCTGAAATGGGTGCATTCCTCTGGTTCCCGTCGGACCCTGGCTTTCATCCGACAAAGTTTTTGGTGGCCCACCATGGTTCCTGACGTCTCTACATTCGTCGCTGCCTGCACTGTGTGTGCACAGAATAAGACTCCACGGCAAGCTCCGGCTGGCCTCCTTCAACCACTCCCTGTTCCTCACCACCCCTGGTCCCATATCTCCCTGGACTTCGTCACTGGTCTTCCTCCGTCAGATGGCAACACCACTTTCCTTTCGGTGGTGGATAGGTTTTCCAAAGCCGCCCATTTCATTCCCCTTCCCAAGTTACCCTCAGGCAAGGAGACGGCCCAGCTCATGATGCAGCACGTCTTCCAGATCCATGGACTTCCGGTCGACATGGTCTCTGACCGCGGTCCTCAGTTCTCGTCCCGATTCTGGAAGGCGTTCTTCACCCTCATCGGGTCGTCAGCCAGCCTGTCATCCGGTTTTCATCCCCAGTCTAACGGCCAGTTGGAGCGAGCCAATCAGGACCTTGTGACGGCTCTTTGTTGCCTCATCTCCGCCGACCCCATCCACTGGAGCAACTAACTTGTTTGGGTGGAATACGTCCACAACACCCTTCCCTGCTCGGCCACTGGTCTCTCGCCTTTCGAGTGTTCCTTGGGATATCAGCCCCTGCTCTTCCCTGAGCAAGAGGAAGAAGTCAGCATACCCTCTGCCCAGATGTTTGTCCGCCGCTGTCGCTGTACCTGGAAGAGAGCCCGGTCCGCTCTTATCAAGACCACCTCCAGGTATCGTTTCGGGCAGAGGGTGTGGCTTTCCACTCGGGATCTGCCCCTCCGGATGGAGTTCCGCAAACTTTACCCCTGCTTTATCAGCCCTTTCCCCCCATCTCTAACATCCTTAGCCCCACTGCTGTTCGCCTTCTATAGCCCCGCACCCTCCGTATACATTCCACTTTTCATGTGTCTAGGATTAAACCTCTGTCTCACAGCCCTTTGTCTCCTTTTGCCAGTTTGTCTTGTTTTGTCAGGTCTTACCAGCGTGTTTCTCCTGATCTCAAGTTCTTGTTTTCTAGTCTTCCCGGTTCTGACCTCTCTGCCTGTCTTGAGCCTGCCTGCTGTTCTGTCCCTGATTGACTCTGCCTTGGATTATGAACCTCTGCCTGCCCTCGACCTGCCCTTTGCCTGCCCCTTTGTTATAATAAATATTCTGAGAACCGAACAATCCGCCTCCTGTGTCTGCGTCTGGGTCATATCCTGAGTCGTGATACACCTGTCTAACAACGGCAAAACTGGTTGAAATTACATCTTTTCAAACAATTTTGCTCACTGGGTTTTAGCCAGGTTGACAATTGGTTCAATAGTGAGAGTAACATTTAGTCTGGTTAAACCAGGCTAACGCCTTATAGTCTTTATAAAGGTAAAACATATTTGTATAGGTTTACCACATCCTGTGTAACATGCAGATGTGTTGTAAATACACAGGGAGAAGGGAAGTAAGAAATCCACTGTACAAAAACATGAAGGATTATGGCTGTAAAGTAATCCCAGATTTGAGTCATCTGGCCAAACAAGGTCCTACAGAGGAGAAGGGTCAGGACCAGAAACGGATACCACGTGCTTGATAGCAGAATAGAATGTTCAGGGAAGCTGTTCTCTAATGAGTTTCAAATGGCAGGAGTAGAATGCAGTGGAACTGTGTTGCAAAATTGTCTAATGAAGATCTATTTTATGCTTATTTATGTAGCCTGGTCGCAGAGCTGTTTGTCATGAAAAATAGATCTGGGACCAGGCTAACGCTAACGGCTAGATGTTTGCCTATTTTACATTCCATAATGTGGAATATTTGCATCTAGAACAACGTGTAAACTTTCCACTCTTTGTTTGACCCCATTTCCTCCCAACTCCTTCCCCATATCCCTCTCTCCTCATCTCCTCAACTACATCTCTCCTTCCCCATATCCCTCTCTCCTCAACTACATCTCTCCTTCCCCATATCCCTCTCTCCTTATCTCCTCAACTACATCTCTCCTTCCCCATATCCCTCTCTCCTCAACTACATCTCTCCTTCCCCATATCCCTCTCTCCTCAACTACATCTCTCCTTCCCCATATCCCTCTCTCCTCAACTACATCTCTCCTTCCCCATATCCCTCTCTCCTCATCTCCTCAACTACACCTCTCCATCCCCATATCCCTCTCTCCTCATCTCCTCAACTACATCTCTCCATCCCCATATCCCTCTCTCCTTATCTCCTCAACTACACCTCTCCTTCCCCATATCCCTCTCTCCTTATCTCCTCAACTACACCTCTCTTTCCCCATATCCCTCTCTCCTCAACTACATCTCTCCTTCCCCATATCCCTCTCTCCTCAACTACATCTCTCCTTCCCCATATCCCTCTCTCCTCAACTACATCTCTCCTTCCCCATATCCCTCTCTCCTCATCTCCTCAACTACACCTCTCCATCCCCATATCCCTCTCTCCTCATCTCCTCAACTACATCTCTCCATCCCCATATCCCTCTCTCCTTATCTCCTCAACTACACCTCTCCATCCCCATATCCCTCTCTCCTCATCTCCTCAACTACATCTCTCCATCCCCATATCCCTCTCTCCTTATCTCCTCAACTACATCTCTCCATCCCCATATCCCTCTCTCCTTATCTCATCAACTACACCTCTCTTTCCCCATATCCCTCTCTCCTCATCTCCTCAACTACATCTCTCCTTCCCCATATCCCTCTCTCCTTATCTCCTCAACTACATCTCTCCATCCCCATATCCCTCTCTCCTTATCTCCTCAACTACATCTCTCCATCCCCATATCCCTCTCTCCTCATTTCCTCTACTCATCTCCCCTTCTTCGTTTCTCCTCCAGCCTTTCTGCTGCTGGGCTCATCCCAGGTCCTGGTGTTTGTCCTGGGCATGGTGCTGATGGGGGTGTCCCACGCTGTCATTACCGTTAAAGGAACCCACCTGGCCAGCCACGGATCGCTGAGCGAGTCCCCTGCCTGGGCCGAGTTCTGGGCCGTGTTCTTCATAGAGGTAAGAGAGAGTGAGAGGGGTGGGGGGGGGTTATCTGTGATCTAATGTCACCAGATAGATGGCATAATTGCTGTATCTGTCTGTCCAGGTGTGTGGGTCGTTCACTGCAAGGGCAGGTGTAACAGGCCACATTAAGATGCATCATGCCCACACCAACGTGATCGGCCTGGGTGACTCCAGCACCTGGAAGATACCCTGTCTACCCCGGAGCATCTACCTGTTCATCGCACCCCTGGCTGTACCCATTATCACTCCTCTGGTGGCTCTAGGTGAGACAAAGACAGGGTGTGTGTGTGTGTGTGTGTGTGTGTGTGTGTGTGTGTGTGTGTGTGTGTGTGTGTGTGTGTGTGTGTGTGTGTGTGTGTGTGTGTGTGTGTGTGTGTGTGTGTGTGTGTGTGTGTGTGTGTTTCCAGGTGTAGCGTCTACATGTGTAAGTTACATCATGCTCTGTCGCTGTTAGGTTGCTGTTGTTTGAAACAGGAACATGTTGAGACCTGTGTTAAGCTAATCATGTTTGAAAGGCTGACAATAACATTATTGTTTAGGCCCCTTCTTATTTACATTGATATTTTCACTCCAGGCTGTGATGGTGGAATTGTCTGTGTCTGTATCTGTGTGTGTGTCTCTGTTTCTCTCTGGTCCCTGTCTCTGTCTCTGTCTCTGTCTCTGTCTCTGTCTCTGTCTCTGGTCCCTGTCCCTGGTCCCTCGTCTCTGGTATCTGTCTCTGGTATCTGTCTCTGGTATCTGTCTCTGGTATCTGTCTCTGGTATCTGTCTCTGGTATCTGTCTCTGGTCTCTGGTCTCTGTCTCTGTCTCTGTTCTCTGTCTCTGTCTCTGTCTCTGTCTCTGTCCCTGTCCCTGTCTCTGGTCCCTGTCTCTGGTCTCTGTCTCTGTCCCTGTCACTGTCTCTGTCCCTGTTTCTCTCTCTGTTTCTGTCCCTGTCTCTGGTCTCTGTCTCTGGTCCCTGTCTCTGGTCCCTGTCTCTGGTCCCTGTCTCTGGTCTCTGTCTCTGGTCTCTGGTCTCTGGTCTCTGTCTCTGTCTCTGTCTCTGTCTCTGTCTCTGTCTCTGTCTCTGTCCCCGGTCTCTGGTCTCTGGTCCCTGCCCCTTTGTCCCGTGTCTCTATCTCTGCCCTTGTTCCTGTCCTTGTCTCTGTCCCTGTCCCTGTCGTGTGACTGTATCTGACTGTGTGTTGTAAGTGATTGTGTGTGTCCCTGACTGTGACTGTATCTAACTGTGATGTCCCTGTGCGCTTTCGAGTGGATCACTTATAACAATTTATGACTTATGACAACACACAAAGTCTCTCTCTCTCTCTCTCTACCTCTCTCTCTCTCTCTCTCTCTCTCTCTCTCTCTCTCTCTCTCTCTCTCTCTCTCTCTCTCTCTCTCTCTCTCTCTCTCTCTCTCTCTCTCTCTCTCTCTCTCTCTCTCTCTCTCTCTCTCTCTCTCTCTCTCTCTCTCTCTCTCTCTCTCTCTCTCTCTCTCTCTCTCTCTCTCTCTCTCTCTCTCTCTCTCTCTCACCAATTGATTGTACAACGTACACACATACAGTACCAGTGAAAATATTGTTGTTTTTTCTTTACACACATATGGTCAGTGAGTGTATGATATTGTGGTTGGAGACATGTTTATCTGGTCATTATAAAGAACAACTTCACTGAGCCTTGCAGCTGGAAAACCACATTACTGTCGTAGATGCGCCCCCCCCCCCCCCCCCCCCGACTTCACTCCTCTGCTTGTCTACAGACGGTCTACAGACCACTCAAACGAGCCCCCCCCCCCCCCCCCCCCGGTCTGTGTGTGTCCTGTAGGTCAGCTGAAGGACCACTCGGTGAGCCAGGCCCTGAGGACAGTCCTGATGGTGTTCCTGGGCTTCTACTCTCAATACTGGCTACTGATGCATGTGTCTGGGTTCCAGCGTGCGTACAGCAGCCTCCTCTGCATGCTGCTCTGCAGGGCCGTGTTCTCTATACCCTACATACACGTTAACATCTTCCAGGTGAGATGGTGAACAACACGCATGTACACACCCGGACGGACGGACGCACGGACGGACGGACGGACGGACGGACGCGCACACACACACACACTTGACTAAATTGTGGTACTTTTTATTATTTTTTACACTAGTTTATTTGGTAAATATTTTCTTAACTCTTTCTTGAACTGCACTGTTGGTAAAGGGCTTGTAAGGAAACATTTCACGGAAAAGTCTACACTTGTTGTATTTGTGACAAATAAAGTTTGATTTGATTCGATAACATCAAAGTCAGGAATAAATGGGTAGTTGCTGATCTGGTCATTATTTGGGTTGATTAGTATTTGGGTCAAACTGTTAACTCAGTCTTTCGTAGAAAAAGCTCACCCCCCCCCCCCCCCCCCCCCCCTCCTCCACACTTCACAATGCAGCATTGTGTCCTCACAGCTTCTACCAGGAATTCTAACATTTCAGGCAGTTCAAAGGCTACAGAAGAAAAAAACCCATTCATGCATAACTTTCCCAGACGGAGCCTTTCGTTTCCAGTCTATTGTGTTAATGAGTACAAAAGGTTTTTTTGAAGTGGGATTGAATGAAACAGTGGTTATTGGTGTAGTTAAACCCATGGGGTAGAGGTGGGGGGAGGGAACACTTGTGTAAAAAGTAGTGCACTAAAATGAGAATACGGTGCAATCTGAGAGGCAGTCCTTATGTTTTTCAGGGTTGAGTACTAAACCTGAAGGACAAAACCTCTTCCCCTAATAGTATGTTGTTGTACTGTTTGCTATTGTTGTCCCCATCCTCCCCGGTACTCCCACGGTGACTGTCCCTCTCTGGCCCTGTATTGTTGTCCCCATCCTCCCCGGTACTCCCACGGTGACTGTCCCTCTCTGGCCCTGTATTGTTGTCCCCATCCTCCCCGGTACTCCCACGGTGACTGTCCCTCTCTGGCCCTGTATTGTTGTCCCCATCCTCCTCGGTACTCCCACGGTGACTGTCCCTCCCTGGCCCTGTATTGTTGTCCCCATCCTCCCCGGTACTCCCACGGTGACTGTCCCTCTCTGGCCCTGTATTGTTGTCCCCATCCTCCTCGGTACCCCCACGGTGACTGACCCTCTCTGGCCCTGTATTGTTGTCCCCATCCTCCTCGGTACCCCCACGGTGACTGACCCTCTCTGGCCCTGTATTGTTGTCCCCATCCTCCCCGGTACTCCCACGGTGACTGTCCCTCTCTGGCCCTGTATTGTTGTCCCCATCCTCCCCGGTACTCCCACGGTGACTGTCCCTCTCTGGCCCTGTATTGTTGTCCCCATCCTCCTCGGTACTCCCACGGTGACTGTCCCTCCCTGGCCCTGTATTGTTGTCCCCATCCTCCCCGGTACTCCCACGGTGACTGTCCCTCTCTGGCCCTGTATTGTTGTCCCCATCCTCCTCGGTACCCCCACGGTGACTGTCCCTCTCTGGCCCTGTATTGTTGTCCCCATCCTCCCCGGTACTCCCACGGTGACTGTCCCTCTCTGGCCCTGTATTGTTGTCCCCATCCTCCCCGGTACCCCCACGGAGACTGTCCCTCTCTGGCCCTGTATTGTTGTCCACATCCTCCCCGGTACCCCCACGGAGACTGTCCCTCTCTGGCCCTGTACTGTTGTCCCCATCCTCCTCGGTACCCCCACGGTGACTGACCCTCTCTGGCCCTGTATTGTTGTCCCCATCCTCCCCGGTACCCCCACGGTGACTGTCCCTCTCTGGCCCTGTACTGTTGACACCATCCTCCCCGGTACTCCCACGGTGACTGTCCCTCTCTGGCCCTGTATTGTTGTCCCCATCCTCCCCGGTACTCCCACGGTGACTGTCCCTCTCTGGCCCTGTACTGTTGACACCATCCTCCCCGGTACTCCCACGGTGACTGTCCCTCTCTGGCCCTGTACTGTTGTCCCCATCCTCCCCGGTACTCCCACGGTGACTGACCCTCTCTGGCCCTGTATTGTTGTCCCCATCCTCCTCGGTACCCCCACGGTGACTGACCCTCCCTGGCCCTGTATTGTTGTCCCCATCCTCCTCGGTACCCCCACGGTGGCTGTCCCTCTCTGGCCCTGTATTGTTGTCCCCATCCTCCCCGGTACCCCCACGGTGACTGTCCCTCTCTGGCCCTGTATTGTTGTCCCCATCCTCCCCGGTACTCCCACGGTGACTGTCCCTCTCTGGCCCTGTATTGTTGTCCCCATCCTCCCCGGTACCCCCACGGTGACTGACCCTCTCTGGCCCTGTATTGTTGTCCCCATCCTCCTCGGTACCCCCACGGTGACTGTCCCTCCCTGGCCCTGTATTGTTGTCCCCATCCTCCCCGGTACTCCCACAGTGACTGACCCTCTCTGGCCCTGTATTGTTGTCCCCATCCTCCTCGGTACCCCCACGGTGACTGTCCCTCTCTGGCCCTGTATTGTTGTCCCCATCCTCCTCGGTACCCCCACGGTGACTGTCCCTCTCTGGCCCTGTATTGTTGTCCCCATCCTCCTCGGTACCCCCACGGTGACTGTCCCTCCCTGGCCCTGTATTGTTGTCCCCATCCTCCCCGGTACCCCCACGGTGACTGACCCTCTCTGGCCCTGTATTGTTGTCCCCATCCTCCCCGGTACCCCCACGGTGACTGACCCTCTCTGGCCCTGTATTGTTGTCCCCATCCTCCCCGGTACCCCCACGGTGACTGTCCCTCTCTGGCCCTGTACTGTTGACACCATCCTCCCCGGTACTCCCACAGTGACTGACCCTCTCTGGCCCTGTATTGTTGTCCCCATCCTCCCCGGTACTCCCACGGTGACTGACCCTCTCTGGCCCTGTACTGTTGTCCCCATCCTCCTCGGTACTCCCACGGTGACTGTCCCTCTCTGGCCCTGTATTGTTGTCCCCATCCTCCTCGGTACCCCCACGGTGACTGACCCTCTCTGGCCCTGTATTGTTGTCCCCATCCTCCTCGGTACCCCCACGGTGACTGACCCTCCCTGGCCCTGTATTGTTGTCCCCATCCTCCTCGGTACCCCCACGGTGACTGACCCTCTCTGGCCCTGTATTGTTGTCCCCATCCTCCTCGGTACCCCCACGGTGACTGACCCTCTCTGGCCCTGTATTGTTGTCCCCATCCTCCTCGGTACCCCCACGGTGACTGACCCTCCCTGGCCCTGTATTGTTGTCCCCATCCTCCCCGGTACTCCCACGGTGACTGACCCTCCCTGGCCCTGTATTGTTGTCCCCATCCTCCCCGGTACTCCCACGGTGACTGACCCTCCCTGGCCCTGTATTGTTGTCCCCATCCTCCCCGGTACTCCCACGGTGACTGACCCTCTCTGGCCCTGTATTGTTGTCCCCATCCTCTTCGGTACCCCCACGGTGACTGACCCTCCCTGGCCCTGTATTGTTGTCCCCATCCTCCCCGGTACTCCCACAGTGGCTGTCCCTCTCTGGCCCTGTACTGTTGACACCATCCTCCCCGGTACTCCCACAGTGGCTGTCCCTCTCTGGCCCTGTACTGTTGACACCATTGCAGAAGTATGTAACTGATTGGATGGGCCCATAGAGATGAATAATAATGTCTATAGGTAGACCTCCAGCAGCCCGATCATGCAGGACTCTGCATCCCAACTTTCTACTATATTGCGAATGTGTCCAGGGCAGCAACAACATGCCAACAGTTTCTCTCTGGGTATCTTTCTCTTCACTGAATCAGCAGGGTTTCAAACACACCCTGAGCAGGTCTTTCCTTTAAACCGTCCTCTCCTGTTCCGTACAGCACATCGGCCTGTCTATGTTCTCCCCGACCCGCCGGCCCAAGAGGATTTACCAGATGACCCACGGGGTTCTGAACCTTCCCCGGAACCCCCTGCTGGACTGGACCTTCGGACACTCCCTCATCAACTGTCACGTGGAACACCACCTGTTCCCCTTCCTCTCTGACAACATGTGTCTCAAGGTACAATGTGTCTGTGTCCCAAATGGCACCCTATTCCCCATAAGGCTCAGGTCAAAAGTAGTGCACTACCTAGGGAATAGGATACCATAAGATACAGACAGTGTGTCTGTCAAATATGTGTGGGGAAAGTCAGGATTGGGGCCAATTCCATTTCACATTACTAATTGAAAAGCTATGAGGAATTGATCAAATTGAAATGGAATTGACCCCAACCTTGCTTACATTACAATAACAGTATATCTGTCAAATATACATTAATTAAATAAGCTTCTTTAAAGAAAAGTACATTCACTTTCACCTCTTAACTACGTGGAACTTTATGACAACTGCTGATGTAAAAAAAGAAATGGCTTGATAAAATAAATGTGATCGATATGAACCTATTTCCTTTCCTCCCTCTTCTCCTCTCAGGTAAAGCCCATCGTGTCCCAGTATCTAAAGGAGAAGGAGTTCCCATACCAGGAAGACACATATCTCTCCCGCCTGCAGCTCTTCTTTCACAAGTACCAGGAGCTCATGGTGTTCGCCCCGCCCATCACTGAGCTGGTGGGGGTGCAATGATGGAGGGGGGAAGGGGGGAGGAGAGAGGCAGACAGAGAGAGGGCAGAGGTGGAGGATGACATGCACCTACTAACTAACCCATGCTGCTGTATGCTGTCATTGGAATAACAGATTGTTAACACTGTCCTATCTAGGAGGATCAATAAGAGCACAAGCTCAAACTAACACAGCTGCAAATTCATCAATTATTCCCGTGGAAAAACGACTAAATTAATTGTAACAAATACATTGTCCGTTTGTCTTCATAATCTAAGACTGTAACATGATAGCTACCAATGATCTCTATTCAAGACAATGTGTGTACTTAAGGCATTTTATGGTACATACATATTTTCATAAACTGACGTGTATTGTTCCCTTATGTGATCTATCATAGCAATAAAACAATACAAAAACACACCACATAACCTAGACAGTGTCCAAAACATATGAACATTTAACAATATTAAACAGATAATATCTATGTGATGTAATTGAAAAACCTTTTGATACCTGCTACAGATGTATTTTTGATTTCAAGGCTCATAGGCCTCTCGTCCAAACTAGTCCACTACTTTTGACCAAGGCTCATAGGCCTCTCGTCCAAACTAGTCCACTACTTTTGACCAAGGCTCATAGGTCTCTCATCCAAACTAGTGCACTACTTTTGACCAAGGCTCATAGGCATTTCGTCAAAACTAGTGCACTACTTTTGACCAAGGCTCATAGGTCTCTCATCCAAACTAGTGCACTACTTTTGACCAAGGCTCATAGGTCTCTCATCCAAACTAGTGCACTACATGGAGTAGGGTGACATTTAGGACACATTCTGAATATGTCTAACTGACTGAGGAGATTAATCAGACCAGGTGTGTATTTACCACAGACCGATGGTGTTGCTGGTGTGTATTTACCACAGACCGATGGTGTTGCTGGTGAGTATTTACCACAGACCGATGGTGTTGCTGGTGTGTATTTACCACAGACCGATGGTGTTGCTGGTGTGTATTTACCACAGACCGATGGTGTTGCTGGTGTGTATTTACCACAGACCGATGGTGTTGCTGGTGAGTATTTACCACAGACCGATGGTGTTGCTGGTGTGTATTTACCACAGACCGATGGTGTTGCTGGTGAGTATTTACCACAGACCGATGGTATTGCTGGTGTGTATTTACCACAGACCGATGGTGTTGCTGGTGTGTATTTACCACAGACCGATGGTGTTGCTGGTGTGTATTTACCACAGACCGATGGTGTTGCTGGTGAGTATTTACCACAGACCGATGGTGTTGCTGGTGTGTATTTACCACAGACCGATGGTGTTGCTGGTGTGTATTTACCACAGACCGATGGTATTGCTGGTGTGTATTTACCACAGACCGATGGTGTTGCTGGTGAGTATTTACCACAGACCGATGGTGTTGCTGGTGTGTATTTACCACAGACCGATGGTGTTGCTGGTGTGTATTTACCACAGACCGATGGTGTTGCTGGTGTGTATTTACCACAGACCGATGGTGTTGCTGGTGAGTATTTACCACAGACCGATGGTGTTGCTGGTGAGTATTTACCACAGACCGATGGTGTTGCTGGTGTGTATTTACCACAGACCGATGGTGTTGCTGGTGAGTATTTACCACAGACCGATGGTGTTGCTGGTGAGTATTTACCACAGACCGATGGTGTTGCTGGTGAGTATTTACCACAGACCGATGGTGTTGCTGGTGAGTATTTACCACAGACCGATGGTGTTGCTGGTGTGTATTTACCACAGACCGATGGTATTGCTGGTGTGTATTTACCACAGACCGATGGTGTTGCTGGTGTGTATTTACCACAGACCGATGGTGTTGCTGGTGAGTATTTACCACAGACCGATGGTGTTGCTGGTGTGTATTTACCACAGACCGATGGTGTTGCTGGTGAGTATTTACCACAGACCGATGGTGTTGCTGGTGTGTATTTACCACAGACCGATGGTGTTGCTGGTGTGTATTTACCACAGACCGATGGTGTTGCTGGTGAGTATTTACCACAGACCGATGGTGTTGCTGGTGTTTATTTTTTTAGTGTCTGAAACAGAAAACCGTTGTTTGCACTGAAATGACAGTAAATATGAAATAAATCAATGAATCATGTCTGTGCCATTGTGCTATGTTTTCATTCTGAGAAATGTCCCTTAAACTGAGACGTTGTAGTATGAGACCCGTTTTTATTAACCAGTCAATACCACACGTGTTGTACAGTGTTGATCTGTACGCTATTCAGGTCTTCCACTGGGTGGCAGAGTTGGATCAGTCTTTCCAATCAAAGCTCTGGCCTCTTATCAACTCAAGAGAATACAATGATCAATATTTGCTTCTCCATTGTATTGTCCTTGCACTTTGGACTTTGTAATTTGTCCAACAGCTTAGATATACATATCTCTTGTAGGATACCGTTGTTTCTTATCAGAAAATACATAGGGAATTAATTATTAATTCAAATGCTTGATTGATCCTTTTATATAATCCTCTGATAGTATAGAAGTGTTATCCATCAATGATCAACACATGATCAACTCCAGCTGTGCAAATCATTACAGAGACAAGAGGAATACTATACCTCTGTGTGTCCAGTCTGAGCTCCACCCATGTTGCTACTTTTACGCTGTCATCTGATACACATGGAAATAAAAGGGAGGGCCGTGATTGCATGGAGGAGGGCGTGTGGGTGTGTTTGTTTCGGGGCGGGTGTATGTATGTATGTGTGTTTGTTTGTGTGTGTGTGTGTGTGTGTGGATGGTGTGTGTGTGTGTGGAGTTAGCTGAAACTATGAGAGATTCAGCTGAGACGCTCACATAGTTGAGGTGTGGCTTGTTAGAGGCTCCAGGAAGGAACTAACTCAGGTTAGCCAGAGGCAGACAGAGTAGAACAGAACAGAACAGGAGCGGCTGAGGCGAGTTCATCTGAGAGAGAAAGTGAGCGAGAGTGAGCTATGGCAGACACAGAACTCAAACCAGAGTCAAAACCAGACCAGAAACTCTGCTGCACTGTTTGTTCCGGTGCTCTCAATGGTGACAAGTCCTCTACCTGTGGCCACTCAGTCTGTGCCTCCTGCCTGGGCAAGAAAAGTAAGGGCTGCCCCCAGTGTTTACAATGCTCTGGCAAGCCTATACCGGCACCTGTGGAACAGAACGGAACGATGAATGAAATAGTGGCTGAGTCTCCACTGGTGATCAAAACCGAAGAAAAAGAGAAAAGGGACATACAAACCCAAATTTCAAAGACATCAGAGGAGGCAAAGATACAGGAAGACCTGAAGGAATCAGAGGACCCTAAGAAACCAGACAAGGCAATGATACAGGAAGACCTGAAGGAATCAGAGGACCCTAAGAAACCAGACAAGGCAAAGATACAGAAAGACCTGAAGGAATCAGAGGACCCTAAGAAATCAGAGGATGCAAAGATACAGGAAGACCTGAAGGAATCAGAGGAAGAGAGAAATAAAGAGAGTGATCCTCAACAGCCTGCAGAGGAAGTGAAAGAGGAAGTGGGGGTTGGGGAGGGAGATACATTAAGGGAAGAGAAAGCAAAAGGAGAGGTGAAAGTGGAGCCGTTGGGGCCCGATGATGTTGTGTGTGACTCGTGTATGGAGATGAGCCCGTGCCGGGCCCTCAAGTCCTGCCTCACCTGCCTTGTGTCCTACTGCGAGGCCCACCTTAGGCCTCACCTGGAGAACCCCAAGTTCCAGAACCACAGGTTGGTGGAGCCGCTGAGGGACATCGAGAGACGGACCTGTGAGACCCACAAGTGGCCCCTGGACCTTTTCTGCTGTGCCGACGCTGTGTGTGTCTGTCAGGACTGTGTGACAGAGGACCACAGGGGACACAACACTGTGCCTGTGGTGGAGGCACGCAGAACCATTGAGGTATTGCACTTTCTCTCTTCAGCATGCATACTTTCCTTCTTTCTCTTACTCCGTTTCTTTCTCTCTCCCTTTCTCTCCCTCTCTCTCTCCCTTTCTCTCCCTCTCTCTCTCCCTTTATCTCCCTCTCTCTCTCCCTTTCTCTCAGTTTCTCTGTCTCCCTTTCTCTCTCTGTTTCTCTCTCTCCCTTTCTCTCTCTGTTTCTCTGTCTCCCTTTCTCTCTGTTTCTCTGTCTCTCCCTCTCTCTCCCTTTCCCCCAGTTTCTCCATCTCTCCCTCTCTCTATTCTGTCTCCCTTTCTCTGTTTCTCTCTCTCTCCCATTCTCTCTTTCTCTCTCTCCCTTTCTCTCTGTTTCTCTCTCTCCCTTTCTCTCCCTCTCTCTTCCTCTGTGTCTTTCTCTCTCCCTCTCTCTCCCTTTCTCTCTGTTTCTCTCTGTTTCTCTGTCTCTCCCTTTCTCTCCCTCTCTCTTCCTCTGTGTCTTTCTCTCTCCCTCTCTCTCCCTTTCTCTCTGTTTCTCTCTGTTTCTCTGTCTTTCCCTTTCTCTCCCTCTCTCTTCCTCTGTGTCTTTCTCTCTCCCTCTCTCTCCCTTTCTCTCTGTTTCTCTGTCTCTCCCTTTCTCTCCCTCTCTCTTCCTCTGTCTTTCTCTCTCCCTCTCTCTCCCTTTCTCTCTGTCTCTCCCTCTCTCTCTCTCAGTTTCTCTGTCTCTCACTCACTCTCACGTTCTTCGATACACATGCGCGAACAAACATTTGCATAGATTTGATATCTAAAAGAAACACCTTGTGCATAGGGCCAAACCATTCTAAAATTACAGAACACCGTATCAGTTGTGTGCTGTTGTTATCTATGAAAATTGGCCACCTCATGTTTGTAAGTAAAGAGTCACCTAAGTTTCCATACGTGGCGAGAGTGGAATAAAAACAGGATGTTTTCCTCACAAACAGAGCACTCCAGCCGCTGTGGAAGTGATCAGTCTGAAACATCCCACTATATTGTATTAACCCATACATTTTCCAAATGCTATAGCCTACAGTTTTAAAGCTAATTTCATGCCATTCTACACATTTTGCCTAGACTTACGCCATGTCAATGATATCTGAGTGAGAGTGACTAACAAAATCAACGGAGGCCTCCTGGAGGTCAGGGCCCCTGGGCACATGGCCTCCGCGTGACTGTCGGCATTCTGCCATAATTACTACAGATTTAGATAGCTGGCTCGACTGATTTACCCTTCTTAACATTGTTAGCTGACATGACTAATTGAGTGACTGCCAGTGACTGACATAAGAAGAGAACAAGTGCTGATGTACAACCACATTTAAAAATTGCACCTTGTGTATTCTACTACTTTAATCAAAAGTTAAGGAAAATTACTAAATCAAATCTAACTTTATTTAACGTGAAACCGACATTTCAATTACTAATTGGTAGACTGGAAGTGGAATTAAAGACACACTAAGTCAGTGGCACAGATGGAAATATCCAAGCAGAAGATACATCTCCTTCAAATGTTTATATTTGGTTGCGTTGACAACCAAACACAATTCAACATCACTTTTGAAATACAGTAAATAGCTTATTAACTTGTCGACAAGTTAAACAAATTGAGTCTCGAACTCAAAGAAAAAATGTAAGTTAAAGAATGAGATTAAGCCAATGGCCCAGATGAAACTATTCATGTACATTTAAAAAATATATACAATATATTTTAGTAGACGCTCTCATCCAGAGTGGTGAGTGAGTACATTTTCATGTCCTCTGTGGGAATGAAACCCACAACCCTGGCATTGCAAGCATCATGCTCTACCAACTGAGCCACATGGGCCAGTAGATACATCTCCTTTAAATGCTGATATTTGGTTGCGTTGTTAACCAAACGCACGTACTATTACTAAAGTTATGGTTAAGTTCTTCCTGGGGTCCACCTGAAACATTATTTATTACAAAACATCAATAGACTCGGGGGCTCCTGAGTAGCGCAGCGGTCTAAGGCTGTGCTAGAGGCGTCTCTACAGACCCTGGTTCGTTCCCATGATGTGTCACAACCGGCAGTGATTGGGAGTCCCATAGGGCAGCGCACAATTGCCTAGCGTCGTCCGGGTTAGGGTAGGATTTGGCCCGGGGTAGGCCATCATTGTAAATAAGAATTTGTTCTTAACTGACTTGCCTAGTTAAATAAAGGTTAAATAAAGGTTAAATAAAGGTTAAATAAAGGTTAAATAATAAATAAAAATAACAACTCAAGGACAGAGCTACACAGATTTAAAAATAAGAATACACACTTTCATTCACTTACACAAAACATCCATAGACAATACCCACTGGGCACAGACGTCAATTCAACATCTATTCTGCGTTAATTCAACGAAATGTCATTGAAATGACGTGGAAACGACGTTGATTCAACCAGTGTGTGTTCCCAGTGGGTAACAACTCAAGGACATAACTACATACATTTAAAATAAGAATACATACTTATATACTCTTATTCAGTAAGTGTATATAAGACAACAGCACATAGCTTTCTCACAGCGCTGCTCTTAAATGAACCACCTAAGACAATCAATCAATCAATCAATCAATCAATCATACGATTAATCCTACGTTCACATCCGTGGAGGCTCCTCAGAGGAGGAAGGAGAGGACCATCCTCCTCAGTGAATTTCATAAAAATAAAAATAGTGAAACACTAAAAAAAGTTATTAGATAAAACTATACTAAATATATTAATGTCACCAAATAATTTATTAAAACACACTGTTTTGCAATTAAGATCTACAGTAGCCTCAGCAGCACTCTGTAGGGTAGCACAATTGTGTAGCAGGAAGACAGCTAGTTTCCGTCCTCCTCTGGGTACATTGACGTCAATACAAAACCTAGGAGGTTCATGGTTTTCACACCCTTCCATAGACTTGCACAGTAATTATGACAACTTCCGGAGGATGTCCTCCAACCTATCAGCGCTATTGCAGCATGAAATGACATGTTGTCCACCCAATCAAATGATCAGAGAATTAATCTAGTTCTGATAGCATAAGCGACAGCTAGCTAGCACTGCAGTGCATAAAATGTGGTGAGTAGTTGACTCAAAAAGAGAGAAAGACAATAGTTGAACAGTTTCGAACAAATTCATTTCTTCAAAAAGGAAGGAGGCGCAAGAGAGAGCGAGCTACCTATATTTTGTTGTATTTTTTACAAGCTAGCAAATGCAGCTAGCTAGTTTAGCCTACTCAAACACCTTGCTCAAACAGAGAGGGATGCTATGTTAGCTAGCTGGCTATGGCTATCCAACACTGGAACTCTTCCATGTCAAGGTAAGCTTTTGGTTTTATTAATTTATTGTCACCGGGGCCCGTCGGTGTAACTGCTAAATCTTCTTGCTGACTGTACACTGTACTGCATGATTGTAGCGGGTTTACTAACGAGTTAGTTCTAGTAGCTATGTTGACTAGTATGACGTTAGCTAATATGGTGACAATGATGTAGGCTGTGTGTAGTGGTTAGCGGTTATGATATGAAGGTTTGGCTTGGAAAGGTTTTTTCGCCTGGTCACAGACAGCTATTGTGTTGTTCACTGAAGTCCACAAGATAAGGGAAAAGGTGAGAGGAGGAGAGCGCGTAGATGCGAGAAGGAATTATACAATAGACAAAGTGATCATGCTGTTTGTATGTGGCTGCTATGAAAGTGAACTGTGTTTGCGTGTGATCAGGGGTGTATTAATTCCTCCAATTCTGTTGAAAAACGTTTCTTAAACAGAAAGGGGATAAAATACCTGAATCTGTGGAATTCAACTGAATTCAAAATCTTTCAGACACTTTCACTATCCTGCTATATGAAGTGATATTAAATAAATGCATGTTCAAGATAGCATGCATAGGTCATTGCAGGTCTGTGGAGATCTTCACCATTGCTGTAATAATCTGTGCAGAATCTCGAACGGCATTGATCATCATGTACTTTTAATGTAATCTCAACTGAAATCCAGGCCATTCCATTCTGCTATTCTACTAACCAAAAATCAGACATTGTTTTTCCATTGGAATTTGGTTGTGCTTTTAGATGGTTGAAAGCATAGTGACAACACATTGGAAATTCAACTAACCTTTGGCTGTCTTTTTGAGTGATTGAATATAGGTGGTAATCTCATTGTTCAACATCAACAAATAATACCCAATTATCCACGTTGAAATGACGTGGTGTGCCCGGTGGGTAGTCTCTCTCAGTGACAGAGACAGCCCACGACCCTCAGGTTCAGTCATTCATTCCAACAGGGATCCAGGTTTTAGCTCACACCTGTTATTTGCAAATGAACCGTTGTTGCAAAACTTTAAATAATGACATTCCCTATCTAAATCAAGGAATGTTTGGAAAACCCATACGGTATTGACAATCGTCATGCAACAACTCAATTACTATTAGCTGAATCCTTGGTCATTCACATGTGCAATGTAAATACAATAATCTCATTGTCCCGGCCGTCGTAAGAAGTAGAGCAAGGCTCCTCTTCATCTAGATTTCTTCATGTGTGTTCACAAGCAAAAACCTCTTTTGAGGATTACATAACTCACAGTGGAATGGGGAAGGCGTTGTTTGATCTCATCTGACTGACACATTGTTGAACAGGAGACAGAGCTTGTCCGTGTTGATCCAGGATAGTCTACAACAATTCAGTATATGCCATTTATCCAGACTTATCCAAACCTCTTTGTTACTGTTTAATGCTGGCTCAGGGAACATCCAAACAAGATCATTCTGTTGACATTCAGTTTGACACACGGTTTGGGACTTCCCTTCAAGGGTTCTCGCTGTTGTCTCACTGAGCATAACACCATTTACATTAACAAGACACAACATGTGAATAGTTGTAAGTAAATGTTTTGTGAGTGAGATATTTGTCTCTGTGCCAAATCACGAGTATAGGATAATAAGGATAATTAACATTCATGCCTCATCTACAAATTGTTTAAACCCAAACAGGTCGAACGACTTTGTTGTTCCGCTGTTCTATAGAACACGATGCTTGGTTTTTTCAGAGCAATGAGAGCGTGCTCAGACCAGAACAGGAATCTACTGAGGGGAAAGGAGAGGGTAGGACACAAGAGCAGCTGTTGAGTGAGTAACCTGGTCCCAGATCTGTTTGTGTTGTTTTGCTAACTCTGTCATTGATAATGACCATAGAGAGTTGGCAAGACAGCACAATCAGATCTGGGAGCAGGCTAGCTCTTAAATGGCTGAGGAATATGAAAATGCTACATTAAGAGTCACACATTAGGCTGCCTGGGAGGTTTTCAAAGTGTTGCCTTTCAAAAAAGGGGCGCTCATTTTGAGCACTCTCACACCTACACAAGTACAGGTTTCTAGAATGATGGGAAGTCGTTTATGGAAATATGCATATTGACATGAATATGAAGAAAACTAATTGCTACTTTATTTCAAGCATCATACATTTTGAAATTAAATCAAATTAACCTTATAATATTCCTTTCTGCACACTCCTATGATAGTGATATTTGCTAATAATGTCTCTCTCCTGTGCACTCGTGGGAATTGGCCTATATGGATACGGCTACATTGAAATGTTTCTTACAGAAGAAATATGGACCGCATATGTATAACCATGGTAACAATCAAAAGGAAAGATTATGGGGAAAAGTATTAGACTAAAAGGTGAGGACACAACAGTTCACCTGACAAGACTGAATCCAAACATTACACTATTGATTTTATGTGCATTTGACATTTTCTGTACTTCTCGACCACATTTGTTGATAACGAAATCTGAAAATACTCTGGATACATTCAGTAACATTTAAAGAATATTCTTGGGAAATGTGGGGTAGGTGCAACATAAGATGAAAACTATGACGAGGGTTTGAGTAGAGGACTAACTGGTCTGCAAGTCTTCAACTATAAGGTGCTTTTGTTGAGCTCTCCTAGCTGTGCTGTTGAGGAACTAGAGCGAGCACACTTGTAGCTGTTAGGTTTGGAACACAGCCCTGCATCCCCACCATCACACAATTACTGTTGTTGTTTACGTAATCCATTGTAAATCGCAATCTGTGTCAGGTTGGCATCATTTGAAAGCTTGTTCTATTGCCAACATGACTAGCTAAATTATACAATATGATATAACAGGTTTAGACTTCACAAGGCAATTCAGAGAAGCAGACCGTCATTTTGGTGTGCATAGAATAGAGTCATGAGTACATTCAGATGTGTGGTCCTCAGCAGATGTTCTTCACAATAATACAAACACAGACTCATTCTGTTCAGGACAACCCAGGGTATAGAATAGCGCCATGTCATCATGTAGCTGTACATCAAACACAGAGATCATAAACATTGACTCTGTACATTACATGAGTTTTATGATAAGGAAATGTGAAGTGCACGTTTGGACTCACAGGTGTTTTTGCTTACTTGTATGACATCAAAGAGATATTTCTTAGAATATTCAACGTCTCATCTTTCAAAATACATTGAGCCCTCTTAATTTACAGCAATTCCCTCACTCAGAGAACAAAACATTTGCAAAAGTGGTCTAATGTCCATTGCTCGTGTTTCTTGGCCCAAGCAAGTCTCTTCTTCTTATTGTTGTCCTTTTAGTAGTGGTTTCTTTGCAGCAATTCGACCATGAAGGCCTGATTCACGCAGTCTCCTCTGAACAGTTGATTTTGAGATGCATGTTACTTGAACTCTGTGAAGCATTTATTTGGGCTGTAATCTGAGGTGTAGTTAAATCTAATGAATTTATCCTCTGCAACAGAGGTAACTCTGGGTCTTTCTTTCCTGTGGCAGCCATCATGAGAGCCAGTTTCATCATAGCGCTTAATATTGTTTTTGCGACTGCACTTGAAGAAACTTTAAAAGTTCTTGGGATTTTCCGCATTGACTGACCTTCATGTCTTAAAGTAATGATAGACTGTCATTTCTCTTTGCTTATTTGAGCTGTTCTTGTCATAATCTGAACTTGGTCTTTTACCAAATAGGGCTATCTTTTGTATACCACCCCTACCTTGTCACAACACAACTGATTGGCTATAATGCATTAAGAAGGAAAGAAATTCCACAAATTAACTTTTAACAAGGCACACCTGTTTATTGAAATGCATTCCAGGTGACTACCTTATGAAGCTGGTTGAGAGAATTCCAAGAGTGTGCAAAGCTGTCATCAAGGCAAAAGCTGGGTACTTTGAAGAATCTCAAATTCTCAAACACTTTTTTGGTTACTACATGATTCCATATGTGTTATTTTATAGTTTTGATGTCTTCACTATTATTCTACAATGTAGAAAATAGTACAAATAAAGAAAAACCCTTGAATGAGTAGATGTGTCCAAACTTTTGACTGATACTGTAATTCAATGAATCAACATTTTATTTAATATCATACAAAGAATGCCTATGTAAATGGTTAGTGGGTTTACACATCCAACTTACATCAAAACAAGAGATGATTGAATAGTGAAATTAATAGTGTCTAATACAAATGATTATCAGAATGTCAGGACTGGAACAGAAACCTGCACGTCCAGTAGCTAGATCTCTAGGAGCAAGGTTGGCCATGCATGTTCTAGGTCTATGCATTGTTACTTTTAGCAGTATTGTTGTGGTCCTACAACCAATTATAACAGTAAACCAGTAGCATATATAACCCATTGGAGATATACTCTTCAGTCTCTCCGGGACTTGGGACTTTCCTTGGGAACTTAATTCGCAGACAGGGTTTAGCAGTTTTCACAGTTATCTGTATCTGAGGTTAGGAAACATAGAAATTAGACCAGGACTTGTTTCATTATTTTCAAGTGATATAACATTTCATATTTCATTGCAATTGTGTTTTTGTATTGTCACAGATCTCTCTTTGGGACTGGAAATATGTTCGTTAGCTTGCTAGCTGTAGCTAGCTAGCTGACGTTACCTAGAATGGATGGTTAACCTGATAAACAACTTACCCGTGTGCTACACATCATCCTGGCCACCTCTTGCTGCTAACGTTACTATACATGTAGGCAATGCTGCCCATCCTCCTATAGTTTCTCCCACCAGCCTCCTCTGGTACAGATAGGAATTCTAGCATGAGTACCAGTTGCAGCTCAAGAGTCACTCGGACCTAAGGAATTCAGGCCCTAGCTATACTGAAACACAATGAATCAAACTGTAGTGAATCAGATTCCTTCCGTGAAAAACACAATAGAACAACA